>NW_021680510.1:1409062-1417200 GCF_001412515.2 Diachasma alloeum
AAAAAAATGCCAATATGAACCTATTGGATAATCAATTTTCTCCCGCCACTGCTGCCGACTTTATCGGCCTGGGCGAGAAGTCGACACTGCCGCCATCCGGCGGCGTTCCCCCTACTGATTTATTTTCCCTTTCAATACGCAAACTGTTATTTTCCTTAATTAATGGAGATTAATGTCATTAAAGCTACTAAAATTCCTTAATAATTCATAGATTTACATCCATAATCGTTTCAGGTATCACTTACCCTTTTTTACACCAAAACAAGTAGCCACCTAACAGCCACCTAACTTAAGTGGCTGCTTGCATCCCAGGGTCCTAAACACAACAATCTTCTCCCCCTCAACTCAAGAAGAAAATGTACAAACCAAAACCCCTTCCACCTGAAATTCTCAACAACAGATATTCTGTTTCTTGCAGTGGAGGCCGGTATGTTGTTATTTTTGATACGGACCCCTACGTAGACAAGTTCACACCTCCCAATCAGCTGACTGTCTGCCGCATAGTAGCAAAAATTCAAGCTGACCTGAAATTTCCCAATGATGCATTCGAAGCCGAAAAGATAAACCAAAAAATCTTAATCTCCTTCAAAAGCCCTAATGTCGCAAACTCCATGCTCCAGCATCAACTACTCCGTGACAACAAACTACTTGCATACATCCCCCAATTCAAAACCATACGCCAAGGTATCATCACGGGAATTCCCCTCGATTATACCCCAGATGAAATCATCCAGGACATAGATTCTTCCATCACGATCAAATCAGCCACGAGACTCAATCGGTTTTTTAAAATCGATGGTCAACCTCAGCACAAGCCCACACAATCGATTCTCCTCACATTCGAAGGTCAAACTCTTCCAGATTTTGTCACATTGTGGCACACACGACTGGAAGTATTCCCATTCATCTCACAAGTCAAAAGATGTAACAACTGTCTTAGATTTGGACACTCGAAGAAAGAATGCCAATCAGATCCTACCTGTGATCACTGTGCTCAATCAGGTCACGATCCTGGTTTCCAATGTCCTAACTTTGAAAAAGAACCTACATGCATTAATTGCAAAAAACATCACAAATCAAGAGACGACACCTGCCCTGCTGTAATTCACCAGAAAAATATCCACTGGCTAGCTGCTGTTGAAGGTATCTCTTATCACGAAGCGAAGAAAGCTCTCCGAGAGAGAACAGTCCCAACAGAAGAATCCCTCAACTCTGCTTCACCTCCTCCCCCAGAACTCAATGGAGAGAACTTCCCCATTGTACCAAAAAATATTACCCCCTCACAAGCGAACGTTCAATCCACATCTCCAACACCATTGGTTCTCCCCGAGTCAAGTCCCTCGGTCATTTTAAACTTAAGAAATCAAGTTCAAAAGCCAAAATCTACCCCTGACAAAACCCATCCTTCCAATAACAATCGAAACACTTCATCACAGTCTCACTCCAGTAAAAAATCTCCCCCGTTCTACCCATTCCCTCTCACTCAAACCCCCGCCAGTGCCCAGGAGAAACCCGGAGTCAAGAGGCCAGTCAATTTACCTTCTAAAAACAAAGAAGAACATCAGAAACTTCTAATTTCACCCTACAGTTGTAATCTCACTCAGGTTAATCACCAAAATAACACTCGATTGAGCCCAACATCCTCAGGTACATTGAACCCTCACAATGCCCCGCTACAGAATACACTTGAAGATTTACAAGGTGATATCCTTCAACTCAAAGAATTTCTCACAATCCTTTCGGACAAATTGTTTCCTCTAATGACCGCCCTCACCCTTGACGGTCGTTTATCTATCCTCTTAGATTCTGTCAACTCAATTAATTTAACTCCAGCCATTTCCTTCCCAACCCCACCCGGACCACCCTCTGAATCTCCACAGAAATAAACGCCACGAACATGAACGACAACTCGACGAACACTCCTCTCCGCATACTTCAGTGGAATGCACAAAGCATCATCAACAAACAAGGAGACTTACGTCTCATAGCCAATAAACACGACATACTTCTCATATCCGAAACTTTCCTTAAAGAAGGAAAAGACTTTCGAATACCAGGTTTCATCATAATCCGAAAAGATCGCGTTGGAGACCAAGGGGGAGGTACTCTCATAGCCATCAACGAACAGCTGACCTACAAATGCATCAACAATTTAGACAACATTTCCACAAATCTTCATCTCCAAGGTATTTCACTTCCATCCTCACATGGAGACATGATAATCATCAACCTCTACAAACGACCAAAAGATCCAGTTACCACATATGAATGGAAAACTCTCTTCGATAAATTCCCTCAGGCGCACTCTATAGTAATTGCTGGCGATTTTAACTGCCATCACCAAGCCTGGGGTTGTGCTTCGGATTGCTCACCAGGATCGAACCTTTTGGAAGCAGCAGCAGACTCCAATTTTATTATACTAAACGACGGAACTTCCACTAAGATACATCGGCCGGGTGAAGGAATTTCGGCAATTGACTTAACATTAGTAACATCCAATTTTTTTATTCACTCCACCTGGAAAGTCCTTCCTGATCGGATGGGCAGTGACCATCATTCTACAAGTACCACATTGAACTTTATGCCTGAACAATTCTCACGTTTCAAATACAAAATCAACTTATCAAAACTAAACTGGGATGAATTCTACGAACACCTCAAATTGAGAGAAGAAACCATTCAATTGTTACCAGAAGACATGACAGGTCAGCAAAAATACGACAAAATTATAGATACGATCATGAATGCGATCCAAGCAGGTTTTCCAACTCATGGCTCTTCAGAATCGAATACCTCCCCCAAAAAGAGAAAAGAAAACAAAAGATGCCCACCCGCCCCGTGGTGGAATGAAGTGTGTTCCAGGGCAGTAGCGCTGAGGAGGAAATTTATCAGGACTCTCAGACATCACCTCACTTACGATAACTATATTCTGCTTAAAAGACAGGCAGCTCTGACGAAACTTACACTGAAAAAACAGAAAATTCTAGGTTGTAAAAAATATTGCGAGTCCTTTAATAGATACCCCCATAGCTTCTCTATGGCAAAAAATAAAAGCATTCAAAAACAGACGATTGTCCCCCTCGACAGCCCCCCAACAAGACCAAGAAACCTCAGACCGAATGAACTCTTTCATAGAAAATTTCTGCCCCAATCTTCCCTCCAATTTTACTCCTCCTCCTCCCCCCAATTGTACCTTCCAAAACAACGACCTCCTCAATAAAGAATTCTCTCCAGAAGAGTTCAACACTGCTATTTCGTCATGCAGAAAATCTTCGTCACCTGGACTCGACAAAATTGATTTTAATCTAATAAGCAAACTCCCAGATAACTACAAATCTATAATTCTGAAAATTTTCAATGAACTCCTGGATCATGAATCTTTTCCTGATTCTTGGAGACAATTCTTAGTGTTTCTCCTCCCCAAACAAACCCCTGGTAAATTCAGACCCATATCATTGGCCCCCTGCCTTCTAAAGCTTTGTGAAAAACTGATATCCTTCAGAATGAATTGGTGGGTAGAAGCTGAGAATGTCCTACCCAGAACAGAGTTTGGTTTCCGTCGTAGCAAATCCTGCGCCGACAATCTGGCTCTTCTTACTACCGCTGCTTTCACGGGCTTCGCCAAGAATGAATACACCCCTTGTGTATTTATCGATATTAAAGGGGCCTTCGATAACTTTGACCCCTCGATCCTCTACGCTGATCTTGCCTCCTCAGGAATCTCAAAACGATTCGCTGACTTCGTCTACTTCTACACATCATACCGTCAACTGTTCTTCGTAGTGAATGGTAAACTTACAGACCCCAAACCCATCAACAAAGGTACAGCCCAAGGCTGTGTACTAAGCCCTATTCTTTTCAATATTTATTGCTCAAAGTTACTCAACTTAATCCCCCCACAAGTCGAAACAGTCATGTTTGCTGACGATTGGGGTTCAATAACAAGAGGCGCGAATCTAGTCGATAGTCTTCAGACTCTCACTAATACAGTTAATTCCATCCGTAACTTCCTACTCAATCGAAAACTTGAAATTTCAAAAGAAAAAACCCAACTGGTTATATTCAGCCGCAAACATTTCACTCCCTCAGAACACTTCATCACCATTAATGGACATAAAATAACAATAGGCATCCGAAAACGCAAAATTCTTAGGAGTTACCCTCGACCATCGTCTCACTTTCTCTCCCCACATTAAAAATTTGATTCGTAGAAATACTCAAACGCTTTCAATGATAAAATCCCTCAGACACACTTGGTTCGGTACTGACCCAAGAATTCTATTAACATTTTATCGTGGTCTAATAAGGAGCTCACTCGAATATGGATCACATGTACTCCTTCCAGCCAATTTATCAGAATTCGAAAGACTCAACAGACTTCAATACAGAGCTATACGCTTGGCTTTAGGCCTTCGTCAATCTACACCGACGAAAGTCGTACTGGCTGAAGCCCGGGAAGCTCCTCTCCAAGCTCGCTTCCAACAGCTCTCTGATCGCTACCTCACCAGAATATCATCTTTTTCAGAACATCCTCTTCTAACTAAACTCAATACTCTTCACTCGGTCTTGATGAAAAAAACAAACAACACTCATAACATTAAGACCGATTTCCCGATTTACAAATCCTTTTCTAAAACTAATCAATTCAGATCAAAGATCCATTCTGGTCTCCGTGCTACTCCCTACCTTTACCCCTACGAAATCTCCACTCTGAAACCATCCATTGATATCTCCACTGGTGTAAAAGTCCACAAAGCCAATAACCGAGAAGAAGAACTCCAAAAGAAAATCACTGAAGCTAAACTACACGACCTCACTCAAGTATATACCGATGGCTCAAAAACTGACCCGGGAAAATATGTAAGCTTCTCAGTCCACATACCAGCTCTAGATATTGATCTCAAATTTAAAATCACGTCCTATGCATCCATATTCACTGCAGAAGCTCTAGCTATTCTCCAGTCGTTGATAACTATAGAGAACACTGACATTGATAAAGCCCTGATTCTCACAGATTCTCAGAGTGTACTCAGCGCCTTACTACATACCTCCCCCGCAAAATCTCCTTTTATTATCTTGGAGATACTATCCCAATGGAATCAACTAGCCTCTCAGAGAAAATACATTCAATTCATGTGGATACCTGCACATGTTGGTATCCAAGGTAACGAAGTTGCTGACTCATTAGCCAAAGAAGCAATCAGCTCTGGCACCAGCCTGCAAACCCCAATTCCATACTCTGACTTTTACAGAGTAGCTGACCAAACCATGAAATCTTCGACAGTAAGAGTCCTAACAAACCAAACCGAAAAAAAAGGGACTCAATACTTTAAACATTTCTATCGCGGTTGGAAACCCCCATGGTTCCAAAACCCATCCCTGTCCCGATCCCAAATATCTACAATATGTAGAATGAGATCGAACCACTACAACCTTAATTATAGTTTAGCCAGGAAAAACATCATTACCTCTTCGCACTGCTCTTGTCCGAAAAAAGTCCGAGAAGACCTTGACCATGTATTTTGGGCTTGCCCTAAATATATTCAAGAACGCACCATTCTCTACAAAGCTTTGAAAAAAGCCCGAATCAAAGACCGAAATTTTCTAAATCTCTTACATTCTCCAGATGACAAAACTGTATATCTACTATGCAACTTTCTGAAACGCATCAAAAAAGAAATTTAATTCGTCCGCCAACAACAGCTCCACCAAATTAAATCAGAAAAGTCCCTAGCAAGGATAGCGGCCGTGAAACTGTGGACCTAGTCCTAAACAGCTGGCGCCATAAACATCAATAATAATAATAATGAACCCACAGCCCACAGTAGCCAAGCCCAACATCATACACGTTATTAAACACAAGTTTTACCAAAAATTTACGGTTTTTTTCGTTTGGAAGTGGTGTGAAAATGAATGAAAATGAAGGAGACTTGCGCGCGGTCACTAAAGGTTAGTTTATTAATCTCGAATTTCAAATAGTTATGCTTTAGGTTGCACCGTTCTAACCTATAACATATGTAAGTTTACAGTAACAGTAATCAATGTTCATTCAATTTAAATAATATGAAAGGTTTTTCCTTTCAGAGTTGCCACAACGATATTCCACTTTTAGGTACATCATTAAAAATACTCAGGTGAATTCAAATACTCCAGTTTGTGGTAAGTGTCCTGCCAACGATTCCTCAATGTACATTCCAAATAATGAATGTCATGTTTCAGTGCAACTTGTAAGGAATGAATCTATAAGTTCATGATTTTTCCTTTGCATTACAGTGTCCATTAGTGGTGATGGCAAATATATTAAGGTGACCATCAAAATCCACAACGAATATGTCGGGGCATGGACCACCATCAATGCCCCTCTCAGCAATAACAACCAAAGTTCTGACTCCGATAATAAAAATGAATTGTAAATTTATACGATCACATTAACATAATCAATTCTAGTTGTGATTCGTTAAAAAATTACACGATGTCTTATTGAAATATTGTAAATGGGTGGAATAAAATTTTTAAAAAGAAGTACCATTACTATCTAACATGGTAATCTCTCCCATCGCCATAGTAGTCCTTCCCATGGACATGATAATTATTACCATGTTCGACATAGTAGAGTGATCCATGACCCATGGTAGTGTTCCCTTAGCAACATAGTCAAGATTACCATTTTCGGTAAGTTGAAAACTCTTTTACTATGTCGACATGGGAATGCCTCCTATTGTCGCGGACTCCGCACTTTCCTTATGGAGTTTATAAACAAAAATCTCCATCTTTAACAAATACCATGGAACGTGCAGGACGACAGAGTTTGTTACCACCCAAGGCGATGCGTGTACCAGGGGTGCCGTCATTGTTGCTGGGGTGACTAGGGGGAACAGTGGATTTCGTGGCTATACAAAGATACAATTGACCAATAGAGATACCCAGTGTCTATGGAAACTGCGATCATGCAATAAGTAAAACCACACCCATGGCTTGCTGTCGACGATCATAAGAACCCCATAAAATGCGTAAATTATGAGGGCTCGGTGACACTAAATGTGGGGACGCCGACTTCGAGACGCCCCTCCGGAACCACTTGAGGGTGACCACGGTCATAAAAATCAGCCTAATGGAAAAACTCATAATCAAGCGTTTCCAAATAGCCAGACCCAGCCTCTGTGGACCGTTGTTATAATGAGTAAGGAAATAATCACCGGAAAATGCAAGACTCGCACGTGCCCCGAAATACACCCAACCAGGTGTGAATTGAGATACTTCACGAGTGACATGAATGAATCGACAGTCAACTCCCCACTCATTGGTAAAACCACGATTTTCCACTCTATGCATTCAGCATTTTTGACTAGGCCAATTCTAATGAACACCGGATAATTCACCTGGAAGAAGGCATCACAATTCTCCAAGGTTATGCTCTAGCTTATCGCACGCCAAGAGGACATGACGTCATTCTATGAACACGTGCGCTCGTAAAAACCCAATGGATCGGAAATTATGACGATTTCCACCCCATTATCACTCCCCCTCGATAGGCGTGCGTCATCATTACGAAGGGTCAAACTGAGATTCCGGGAAAAACAAAAGGGGACCGATTCCTTGAATCACGCGTAGAGGGCGAGCTCTGAGCTCACCCTCGCTTTTCCACCCTCTTGACCACGGATCAGCCCGGTGCACGCAGAAGTCAAAATAATATGAATACTCAGATATGGCCATCGTCCGAGGACATCGGGTTGCCATGGATCCACCCCTACAGAATCCCTCATTACGGGTGGAGTCAATCAAGGATATATAAGGGCTGCCTCCGGACATCCAAGTCAGTTGTCAGTTGTTACGGCAGTTACCAGGGCAGTTACTAGGCCAGTTACCAGTTAGTCGCCCAGTCAGTCGGCCAATTAGTCAGCAGCAGTCAGTAGACATTCGCAGTCGCAAAGCCCCAATTACTAAAAACGAGTCACCGGGAGTCAATTGCCGAATCAGTTTTTGGCCTGGCTCAAATCACGGACACCGATTATTCGCAATCTGCATATTTCGACTGCACTATTTTGGACTCAGCCGATTAGTGGACTCATCTCCACTAATCCCTCAACCCACTGTCTTGAGGGCAGTATTCGTCACGGAGCTGTAGATACTCGCCCCAA
>NW_021680510.1:1417348-1417717 GCF_001412515.2 Diachasma alloeum
GGACGGCTCTGGCTTCAATGAAAGTTTTGGGGCAGGAATCAAAGCCAGCTTTTCTTCCTGCTAGTAAGGGTCACCGCTGGGCCATCATTCAACCGTCTTTCAAGCAGAGATGCTGGGCATACTTAAGTGTGCAGAGTATCTGAACGCGAGAGACACAAAAAAGATGAAAATATTCATCTGCAGTGACAGCCAGGCGGCGATACACGCCCTGGAAAAACCCACTACAGAGTCACAGGTGGTGTGGGAATGCATGCAGGCATTGGACACACTGGGTAAAAACAACCGGGTCACCGTAACCTGGGTGCCAGGTCACCATGGGATTCTGGGTAATGAAGAGGCAGATAGGCTGGCCAAGGAGGGTACAGAAAG
>NW_021680510.1:1418134-1510783 GCF_001412515.2 Diachasma alloeum
TAAGGGTCATCGGAGCGCAACATCACCGCGACTGAGTGATCACACCCACCCCAATTTTACCTAATCAACAACTGTAAGTTAATGCTAATTCGTTATCTATTAATTTTTTCTTTTCCTTTTCATTCCTTTCCAATTCTAATTCTCCAAAATTCTCCTCTCCGAGGTTTTATCTTGGGATCATTGTTGTCCACATTTATTATCACTAATTAAATTTATTTTTATCACTAATAAAGGCTTTTCTTTATGGCATTAGAAGGGGTTCTTTCTCTTGGCGTGATCTCCATTTTTGACTCTCGCGCAATCCACCAGATTGCACCTTAGTGCTTTATCCCATGCAATCCGATCCCATCCTTTCTCCCGGTCTCTACCTGTTGTAATTGGTCACGGTCAAGACAGTCTTTGGGGTCACCTTTTGTCACTGATTTTCGCCCATTCCATAACCCAGAGATCGCAACACTCGTTTATTTTCCNGTAATTTTTACTAAATAATTCTCTCCGTGTAAGAGTTCTCAATTTTTTGGCACTGGACTTGATAAAAACCTGATTATAACCTCACTTGAGAAATTTTTGGAAAAATTCTCAAGAAATATGAGAACAGTAACTGTTAAAAGAATTCAGTAGCGAAGTAGTAAAGAGTAACAAGTCGATTTTCCATATCTCATTAAACATTGAATTATCTCGATAATTAGTGATTTTACGGGAAAACATCATAAAAGCTTTTGTGTAGATAAGAAAATTGCCCACAAAAAAGGTTTTTTGATGTTTTCACCTAAAATCACTCGTTAGTGAGATAATTCAATGTTTAATGAGATATGGAAAATCGACTTGTTACCCTTTACCACTTCGGTACTGAATTCATTGAGTGAATGTTGAATACATATTATATAGACTCGATAACTATCTCGAAATAATCGTATATGCGAGTTTACTCGCAAATTAATAAACATATATTAGCGATATCCTTTTTTGTATCCATGTCACGGAAATTCAATTTATGTGCTGAAATCTTTGTTGCTGCGTGACCAGGAAATACATGCAGTGCTCCCGTTGTTTTTCTGTGCAACAACAACCAGCAGGATGATGGCGATAATTGTGGCACACGTAAATAAAATTAAAATATTTTGGCATTATTTGGATGCAGTACAGCAATTTTGAAATACTTGTCCGAATTTTATGGCCTGGATAAATAAAATCAAGATAGAAGCTCAAAAATCAAAGGGAATTCATCGTATTTGAATCGTGGTGTCATTATTTTAAGGTATTATTCATTAATGCACACCTTTAATATTGAGGAACAGTGGACTAATCTTATTTTATCTCTATGGTTTTGAATAAATAAGAAGAATGATTCTGAAAAAAATTCATTCGGTCACTTCAAAATTAGTGGATATAGGCCTCATATTTACCTTCAAAGTATCGTACGCGAGTGTACTCGGAAATTAATGCGCATGGCGATAAATTTTCGTGTACACTTCACGAAAAGTCAATCTATGTGCTATAATTTTCGTAGCTGAGTGGTCAGAATTATAGCACATAGAATGCTTCCATGTTTTTTTGCGCAACATTATTCAGCAACATGATGGCGATAATTCTGGCGCACGTCAATGAAAATTAAAATCTTTGGTATTATTTAGATGCAGTCCAGTAATTTTGAAGTACTTTATCGTATTTTATGGCCCAGTGAAATAAAATTACGGCACAACCTCAAGAATCAATGCGAATTTGTCGTAATTGAAATTACGGTAGAGAAAAAATAATTTTTTGGCGTGCATGTGCAGTAAAAGTTGTATAATCTTAAAGTTTTTTTTAACAGTGCACACATTTTCAATGACCCCCAGCTCATGTACATTTTTTTTTCTGATAAGTACAATCAAGTATACTGATTGTACATATCTGTAGACTCGGAGCCGTGAGAGTACTAACGTCGAGGTGTAATTCAAAGGCCTCATAATTGAATTATTTCCAAGTACAAACGCTCTCCTATTATTTTCGAGCTAGTACACACATTTCCAGTGACTCCCAGCTCATGTACATTTTTTTCCTGATTAGTACAATCAAGTATACTGATTGTACATGTCTGTAGACTCGGAGCCGTGAGAGTACTAACGTCGAGGTGTAATTCAAAGGCCTCGTAATTGAATTATTTCCAAGTACAACCGCTCTGCCATTATTTTCGAGCTAGTACACACATTTTCAATCACCTCCAGTTCATGTACATTTTTTTCCTGATTAGTACAATCAAGTATATTGCCAAGCAGGCCAAAAAAAGCAACGATGCGAAAAAGAGAGGACACTATTTGAGCCCATGCCCAGACTTCCTCAGTCGTTCTAAACGACCTCCACAAAAGAAAAAACTGCCCCTGTTGAAAAATGGATTCATGTGTTCAGCGGTGGGAATAAATGGCAAGAAGTTTACATTAACTTACACTTGCCCTTTCGACAGTTTGGCCCAATCATTACTGATTGGTTATTGTGATTGGTCAGAGTATCGAAAATGTATAGATGAATCTGATAATGAATTATTTAAATTCATTCGATCCCTGGATAGTACCGTGAAACCAGGCCAAGCCATTTATAAGCAACGAGCGATGATAATGCAGAACATAGCAAAAACTGTTTGTGGAACTATGAATTGTAGTATGAACATTGGCGGTTTGATCAGGAGTCTATTGACAAAAGCTGAAGCATCGTTTAAAATTGAAACAACCTGTAATCGTTGCCATCATACATTAACGCATGATGAAATTATTATCGAAATTCCATTTGGGCCAGTGTACAAATTAGGAATGTCAGCGCTACAAAAAATAGTGGAACAAAGAATTCAGGGACGCAAGAAATGTCGCATGTGTTCCTCAAACGATTTGGAATTCGTTAAATTTCCAGGCAAAAATTTATTTATTAATTTGGAAATTTGTATGTCGATTCATGTAGCAAAAATATGGGGTTATGAGAATTGGGACGGTCACTTCACACTCGCTCAATTGCCAACAGAAATGAAGGTCTGTGATAAAACTTACATGTTGATAGCAGCAATTGAATATGAAGGTTTCATTGATCAAATGACTGAAAAGCCAAAGATTCGGCATTATATTGCTCACACTCGTCACCGTACTGGACAATGGCTACGATTTAATGACGTATCTAAGGTGCTTACATCACATGTACTTGGATCTCGAGACCTTATGAAGAAGAGGAAAATTCCAGTGCTAATCTATGTCGAGAATCCATGTGGATTATAAGGGTGATATTATTCAATAATAGATATATTTTATGTAATTATTTTTCGTACGTTTTGGAGATTATCACTGTTAAGCTTCTGATAGATACATGTTCAGAACATAATAATAAAGGTTTGTGATTGGTAAACTTGTTTTTTTTTAATGTGTGTTGAATAGAATTAGTATATTTCCTAACGAGTGCAAAAAAGTGTTTTTTGGCGAGTGGGAGGTTTATATCACGAGCCGAAGGCGAGTGATATAATCCCACGAGCTAAAAAACATTTTTCCACGAGTTACGAACAATATTTTTCATCACAATGTGGCGAAAATTGGACTTTTAGGCACGTGGAGCGTGCCGAAAAGTTCACTTTTCGTCACAGCGTGATGAAAATTCTATTTTCTACAATTCTATTCTGCATGTTAAAAATCGGGTTATAATCGATAATAGTTCTAGGATATCTGGAATGAAGAGTTGAGAATTTAACATACGGATATTTGATTGTACTAATCAGGAAAAAAATGTACATGAGCTGGGGGTCATTGAAAATGTGTACTAGCTCGAAAATAATGGCAGAGCGTTTGTACTTAGACGTAACCCCATCATGAGCCCTTTAAATTACACCTCGACGTTAGTACTTTCACGAGTCTGGGTCTACAGACATGTACAATCAATATACTTCATTGTACTGATCAGGAAAAAAATGTATATGGGCTGGGTGTCACTGGAAATGTGTGTACTAGCTCGAAAATAATAGGAGAGCGTTTGTACTTGGAAATAATGCAATTATGAGGCCTTTGAATTACACCTCGACGTTAGTACTTTCACGAGTCTGGGTCTACAGACATGTACAATCAATATACTTCATTGTACTGATCAGGAAAAAAATGTATATGGGCTGGGTGTCACTGGAAATGTGTGTACTAGCTCGAAAATAATAGGAGAGCGTTTGTACTTGGAAATAATGCAATTATGAGGCCTTTGAATTACACCTCGACGTTAGTACTTTCACGAGTCTGGGTCTACAGACATGTACAATCAATATACTTCATTGTACTGATCAGGAAAAAAATGTATATGGGCTGGGTGTCACTGGAAATGTGTGTACTAGCTCGAAAATAATAGGAGAGCGTTTGTACTTGGAAATAATGCAATTATGAGGCCTTTGAATTACACCCCGACGTTAATACTCTCACGGCTCCGAGTCTACAGACATGTACAATCAGTATACTTGATTGTACTAATCAGGAAAAAAATGTTCATGAGCTGGGTGTCACTGGAAATGTGTGTACTAGCTCGAAAATAATGGCAGAGCGTTTGTACTTAGACATAACCCCATCATGAGCCATTTAAATTACACCTCTGGACGTTAGTACTTTCACGAATCCGTGTTTATAGACATGTACAATCATTTTATTGGGTTGTACTCATCAGAAAAAAATGTGGCGATCCAAATGTAAATAGAATAATGAGTAAGGCCAGTCAATAATGAGAGGATTCAAGATTGTACTAACATGTAGTAACAATTTTGCAATTAATACACGTTAATTTTTTTTTATATGGCATTAAAAAAATTCCAAGGGGGAAATTATGGATGGGGATAGTTAATAAAAAAACAAATGAAGAAGTAAAATGAGCATGGTACAAACAAGTATCAACGATTTCAAATTCATTCATGTAATATTATTTTTTCTCCTGGTTGTTAAAATTTTAAAAGGGGTGAACTATAGAAGGGGGTTAGTATTGAAAAAAAAAAGTTGTACATACCAGTACTATCAAAGTGCAACTGATTGCCACATTTTTTTTTTCCAACTCCGACGCTGCACGATTTTGCCCCCCTGCTTCAGATCTAAAGTAAGGAGGTACACAAAAAAGTGCATAGAGTACATTCAAGTACTCAATGAGTACAATCCAGACCAACAAAAAAAAAGTCGATTTTCCAAACTTCGATGCCAACTTCACGTAGCTCAATCCATGATGGATGACTTGATACGGATTTCGAGTTGTTCACGAAGTCGAGTACTAGTCGATTACGGTTCGATTGACTGACCATCGATCGACTAGTGATCGAATAAGAGAGACCGAGAAAAAGGAACATATGGCTCGAACTTTTTCAGTTAAGTCAGCGATTCTCTTGCCAAACCAATCAGGCAACATTTCTAAACCTCAAAGAAGACGTCTGCCCGGCAAGGCTACGATTATTACATGTTATCCTCACATGAATACATTATTTGAGAAACACAATTCGAAGAAGGCTGCTCAAAAGTCAGTCCAAATCACGAATAAAAGCGTTCAAAGCAGAGGAAACAATCAGGATCCACTGGAGACTATGAGAATGTTCCCTGTATTGTGTGTGGTGGTCTTTCAGATCAACTGGATACCTGCAATGGCTGGTTACATTCTATTTGGGGTGTAATCACCTCGTCTGCTGGAGTTTATTTGACGGATCAAGTGTACTCCAACTGAAGATATCTCGCACCGTGGATGATGGCTGGCTACTAGCATGTATTGGAGACTTTGCCTGAAAGGCAAGAGTTACAAATTTGACCCTAAGTCCAACTGTCCTCATTGTACTACAGTTGAATTGTTGACAGTAGATCATTTTTTAATCAATTACAATCTGTTCCAGCTACCCAGAGCTTCTTTAAGGGTGCCAAGTGAATTTGGCGATGACCTTCAAAATTGACATTCACCGACAGAGTTATAATTTTTTTAATTAATAGTATTAGACAAATGATGAACATCGGTGACAATTTAAAAATTTTAGAACTCATGGATATCGAGAAATTAAATAAACAAAATCAGTCTTATACACCGCCGCTTATAGAGTTTTGATTAAATTGAACGTTTCAATCCCCTAGGAACTCAAGAAAAATTTGAAAAAACTTTGAAGATATGGGGAATGATGTGTTCAATGCGATGGCGACAAAAAACAATGGGGTACCGGGGTGAATAAGAGATATTTCAACCCGCCGTACCCATTTGATCCCATGCTTTCTCGAAGTTCGTCACGCGAAATAGAGGATTTTCCGCATTTATTTTCTCGATATCTAGTTCCGGTTGCGGGTTTGAAATTTCGTCGGATGGATGAATACATATTTCTCCAATGATGAAGGGAAAGAAAAATTTTTTTTTGAATCTTTTTTCAAATTCACTTGGCACCCTTAAGGACCCGGCTGGTAAAACTGGGACTTGTTGGTGCCTCTGTTGACTACATACTTAGCTCGGACAGTCTGCTGGCCTATAAAGCGATTTGTAACTTCACAGGGGGCCTATTCTCGAAATATTTCCGTGCGCGGAATCGACTCCGTTGACGGAACGCCTATATGATTCCTATACGCAATTCGTCTACGAAGCCACTTCCGTGCACGGAAATATTTCGAGAATAGGCCCCCAGTTGCTGTACTGAAAACCCTGCATGCGTTACAGCCAGTTGACCCATCCCACTGTGCTCCACGGCTCACCATCACCGTCTGCTCTATCTGTTTACGACTCGCCTCAGCTCTCGCTCCTGTCTAACCGTCCTTTATCGTATTTTTTGCTTTTATTATACAACTATGACTTTACTTTTTGACTTGTCACTGACCGCTTATGTCTGGCACAATTCGCCTGTTGCTTGCTACTTTTGCATTCAATGTTTTTTAATTTATTTGTTGTTTTGAAATTATTAATGCATCAATGCTTGTAGCCCCTCCCCTTTGCAATAGGGGTACTGGGACCCCTTTCGCAAATAAATATATCTATTTATCTGGAGTTTATTGTGATTCTTGCCTTGGAGATGATTAATATTTAAATTGAAAATATTCTATTTGAGTTCATACATTATATGTGTTAAAATCATATCAATTTATCTTATTATGATGATGTATTAAATCTGCTTAACTTTGTAGATTTCATTCAAGTTTTTATTATACATAACACGATGGTATAATTACGTATCAAATCTATTTAAAATTCGGTTTTTCATTTATACATGTAGAGAAATTCATGATTTATTTAAAACGTAAAATTTTACAGCGGTCTCATTTTGCATAGCAGTCTACTTTTGCCTCAGTCACCTCTATGTGTATGTGTGTGCTATGATCGGAAAAGATTGCACTGAAGAAATGAAAGTGGTATGAAGGTGGGAGTCAGTACTATCATGTCAGTGATTTGGAATAAGAATTGATTATAGGCTCTATATTAGAGATGTTGAGTTAACTTTCTCATCTATCACAGTCATGAAACGCATCAGTGTGAGTAGGGTAGGGTAGGGGGCACGTGTGTATTGGTCAGCGATCACAATAAACAATAAACGAATCAACGTTTAATATTAACCATGTTGAACGATCCTACCGCAGCTTTTTTCATGTGCCTCTACAATTTAATAGGGAGGCCTATAAAATACTAAAAAATAATGTAAACAAATTCCTATCAATAATAATGAATAGTTCAAGGCTTTCCAACTGGTTTTGACTTCGAACCTGATTTGAGCCTTACAGATTAAGCCTCAATTCGGGTTATCATTGTCGGGTTGAATGACGGCTAATTCAAGCTTGGGCCACGGTCCTGATTGAGCATTTTTAAGCCTTGGTTCAAGGCTTGATGGACCCGGTTTCCGCTGACCATTTCTACTTGAGATATTATGATTCTATTTAGGCGAGCTATCTAAAGTTCCTTCTGGAGTGACGGGGGCCAGATGAATGGTGGGATCTTTTTTTTTATCAAACGGTGAATAGAAGTGGGTGTAGTTGATATGAGAGGAGTGTGTTTGACGATGAGGAAGATCTTTAGTATTCGTTTAGATAAGAGAATGAAGATGATTGAGGAAGTGCTAAAAATATTCTCAGTAAGATCGAATAGTGCTGAAAAATTATCAATTTGAATTGCTGTATATACGCTCTGAAATACGCTATACATCGTCCTCGAATTTTTTAAGCATTACACGTAGCGTAGTGAAGAAGGAATACATTGTTGACATGTACTGAAAACAAAAATGTTTAGCCCAATTCATTATCTCTCCAATTGTTCTTTAATCTTAAATAATGAAATTCGCTATACCCTTCCATAATAATTCATAGACAATTGAGGCAACAATCCACCGATCGCAATTTTCGGCGGCGTTTGACACCTTTGAATGACGAAAATTACAGTCTTGTTCAATTCCTTGGAATGTTTAATCCATGTAGAACTGTACAGTGCCCATCCAACTTCTTTGGACTGTATAAAAATATGAAACATGAGTGTCAAAGTGAAATGAATACATTGAGCCGAATTGGTAGCTTACAGCTGCGGATAAATTCTCTGCAGCCCAGGCCAGACAGAGAAGCTCTAAGCCGTCCACGATGACAACTAACAAAAACTGGATTCTTCGAATGATATTTTCTTTCTGCAGAAAAGAGCAAAAGGTGAAAGTTAATTCATGTTTCCGATCTTAGATTAGGGAGGCTATTCTCGCGTTGAGATTGATTGGTCGCATGACGGTTCCTTGCACGTGGCTCGTAAGGCATATCACCGGAACGCATACGATCAATCCGAAGTGAAGTCGCACGTACAATTTCAATTCGAGAATTGCTTCCAGGTATATGTTTGATACTGCACTGATAGACTGATTCATTTATTCCAAACGAGGTTCGTTAACTGTTCACGAATAGTAGAGTTGAATATGACCAAATGAATATTCGTTAATAGTTAACGAACGGTTCATTTGAAAAGCGAAAATCGAGTCGAACAAGGCTCCTCAAATGTGCATTTATTAACTATTAACGAATGAACATTTGGTGAAACCAAATAGACCCTCGTCTCTAACCAAATCCATTCGTTAACAATAACTAATCCTTTCTATCAGTGTGGTAAAATTTCCTGATCAGACGTTCGAGATCAGGATTGGGCTCGATTCTCACAAAACATATCTGGATCTCATACAACTGAGTCAATTCTGATCTTCAGTTCTGATCGAATTCGGTACTGATAAGACATGTTACATCTTAATATTTGGATCAGACCTGGATCCAAACAACCGTTTCATTTGCGGTTCCAGACTAATCAATATCAGGTCCTATGGATAAGTCCTTGACTCTATTCCAACTTGAATTTCTTCTCGGACGATTCAATGAGTTGAACATTGTAAGTCATTGGTTTAGTGTACAATACAGACCCTTTCAAACTATAAAATTTTCATTTAGGAATTTTCGGGCTGGCATATCCTATGCCAGCCACGTCCTCGTCGTAGATCTTGGGTAACGCAAATTAAGTACGGATGAGAAAAACTAAATATAATTTACTTCAAAAATTGAATGCCTCTAGAGGGAAGGTGAGTAAAAGAATGGTCTCAGTTTTCTACTTCATCATCCATAATATATAGAGGTCTACATGAAAATTACCATTTGGCGGTATTGATAATAAGATCAAAAAATCAATTTAACATTCAAATTAAAGGTGTGCGATGGAATGGGTCCTCTTCATGTAGGCGTCCACGTGTATGTGATGTATCAAAAAGTCTTGAATTCACCAATGACAACTCAGGGTTCATATAGTAAGAACTTACAAATAGTCGCTAGTGCTATCACACTGATAGAAAAATTTTCTGACACGACAGAAGTGGTTTCTTGAGACAAGAGAATGGGGTTTTGACCATGAATCTCTTGATACAAGAGATTCTTAGTTTTACCTAATTGAAGTATATTCTGAGAGGAAGATGTGTGCCCTCAGGACCGATTTACTTGATTGGAAACCCTATCACCTCTGTCGAAAATCATGAAAAACAGAATTATCTATAGCGAAAAGTACGAATTCTTCACACAAGAGCAGAAACTTCATCAGATTGATATTGAATGTAAGCAAGATTACTTTCCGCCAAGAGATTCTTGCCAGCGAGTCTGATCTAATATGGAAAGCATTATGATGCACGCGAAACTTCCTGCTTTTTCCGTCCAATATTTAATACTTTATGCCAAGTTCCCCTATTTCTTTGATCCAAAGTCATGAAGAATTCATTCAGTTAAAACGGCGCGAATGATGTAGTTTCTTGAGCCAAGAACTTGTACTCTACATGTCAGAGATTTTTTCTATCAGTGTAGTAAGCTGGAACTTACTAATAACCCTTTGTACTTAAAAACCAAATCATTTACATTGCTCCGTGCGGTAAGTGCTCTGCTATGCGTGTATCAACAGCCTTTCCTGCACGTCATCTTACAAAGCACCAAATGTCACTAATGTAAATTTCGTTCTTGACAAGTACGATCACAAACCTCGCCTTCGGAAAACTCTACACTTGTCAAAAACTAAATTTATGCACTTCTATCGCTAAATACCCTTATATATGATAGACTTACTCCGACTATATGGATTCCTGAACATGTGACGGATATCATGGCTACTACAATTGCTGTCATTACCATGTACCGGACGATTTTTGTGATTTCATCTATATACCTTGGAGACAAAAAATGATTGCCTAGATCAAGTCTTTCAATGAACGATTTGAAATCAGAAAAGGAGCTAGAGTTACCGTAATATATGCTGATGTTTACTAATGCACTCTTTGAGTTGTTGAGTATTATTGACATTCCTCATTTTTTCAGCAAGAAATGCAAGTTGAATTGTTCCATACCAGAGAAGCAGAGATACTTGACAAATAAAGGCGATGATACAGGAACATTGAATACCCCCTATTGATTCCAGTAAGTAAACAATATCGTAAGCCGGGTGTTCATCAATACAAAAGGGATACTCAGCTCCGAATGGCAATGGCTGATCCATTAGGAAAGGACCAAATATGTAAAACGTAGCCAAGATAGCGCAGAGAGTATGATAAACGAAGTGAAAAGAAACAATTCGTTTTATGTAGTTGGTGAGTATCTCCCGTTCGTGGAAATTTGCATTCTCCACAAATGTCTCCATTTCATGAATCAAGTACTGGAAATTTAACAAAATTTTCAAGCCTCATACCTGAAGGTAGGGAAGATGCTATCAGCAAAACAGTAGTAATTTATCCAGAGAAATGATGTATTGGAACTAAATAAACTGCATCTCGTCATGAAGCTTTTATTGAATGTAATATGAACCCATTTCAATATTCAGGATATCAGGATATTCAAATCTGAAATAAAGGAGACGAAACGACGAGTCCGAGCCGATATCGTCGAAGAATATCGTCACGAGGATGCTTACAAGGGTCACGAGGGTCAAACTTTACAAGGATCATCATGCAAAGATCAAACGGCAGAGGCAGATAGGACAATCTGATCCTTGCATGATGATCCTGATAACGTTTGGGCCCTCGGCCGTCGCATCACAAAACCGGCGAGGCTTCTCATTAGTGTGCTTCATTTATGATCGTTTACCTATTTTCCAATTTTTATGCTCACGAGCAACTCTAAAGTTTCATCTTGTTTCAGCGCTGGCGAAAGGCCAGTTCTACACACAAACAAACTTAAAAAAGTGCATAATTTTATTAACATTGATTTGAAAGAAACAATAGTTACATCAATAAGAAGCTTCTGACTGATTTATAAAATGTCCCTAGAGTATTTTTCATGTAACTTATCACGCTTACTATTTATTTAACCCATTGAACAACCTATGGTACCTCTTACTATTACAGTAGACTCTGGCTAGTTGCCCATCGAAAGGGCTGTAAGGGTACCATTTCCAAGAAATGAGCAACGTTCCACCGGCCCCCACTCCGCAATCAATGCCGATCCAAGTTCTCAGAAAAATGAGAGCACCGCTCTCATAGACACACCCCTGAGGAACACACGCCCGTCCCAGGTGTCGCAATCGCTCCCGCTTAGTAGTCGTGTGGCTCTCGCCACTCGGTAGACATCTCCACCTCACCTATATGTATAATACATTCATACCACCGACTCATCCTGTACTTACTCATATCACGACAATAAACTAATTACTAGTTTGCAACCGTTGCCTCGCGTAGTTGATTTGTTATCTTCCCGATCCAACACCACCTCGAATCCTACATTGGTTCCGATACCGAGAATCGAACCCGGGCCGTCCGGGTGAGAGCCGGGAATCAGCGAGGAATTGATAGCGCTCAAGCGTCCGAAAAGGGGATTAGGGGAAAACGAGCAACTAATGGGCGTGCAACTATCGAGAGTCCACTGTAGTAGCATCTCTTACTACCCTCTGGTAGATTGAGATTGTTCAATGAGATAATGCATATGATTTCGACGTAGAGGAGGGGGTAGTTGTTTCATATATACAGGGTAATATCCGTCCCTTGTTTACAAATTTCAGAAAGATTGCAGAATAGAAAAACAAGAATTCAATAGCTTTAAAATTAGTCAATTTCCATAATAAACGGTCAGATAGTGAACGTTAGATTTTTTTAATACTTCAGCCAGTCACCTTGTGATTGTCTACCGCCATGATTAGGAATAGTGACGCACCCATTAATGGGACTTTATATGATACCGAGGGGCTATTCACAGGCGTAATCGTGGCGTCACTCGCTGATGTAATCAATTGCAATCCCGGTGAAATCAATGTAATCATTGTAATCACATGATTACCATATTGGTAATCAAGTTTTGAGAATCAAGTGGTAATCATTTGTAATCAGTGCAATCTTTCGTAGTTGCTCCTAGCGAGACCGTGATTTTTGTTTTTGAATTTTAGAGCGCGTCATTTCTACCAACGGAAAGTCTCAGAGATCCCTGGATCAATTTTTCTTGGAATCCCAGATGTTTATAGTTCAGAACCATATGCATAGCCAATGTGTTTTGCACAGAGCATTTGTCCGTAGAAAATTGATTCAACAGAGTTAAAATTTCTTCTTATTCTGGAGAACCAACGACTGAATTATCACTGAATTATCTGCTGGTAAGTTTCATTCTCCTTCAATGGTAGATATTCAGTAAATTTATTTTGCTGATAGCACCTATAAATGCCCAAATTTTTAGATGGAGTGATGGAGACTGCATTCCTCTGTTCTAATCCCCGCCCCTCCTTCCTCATTTCTTTGCAGGTCCTATTTTTAGTTTCACATGTATACCCTCTCGGGTTTTTACATTTTGTTCCCTTCCCTATCTGCGTTACCATGGGCCGACTTACTTTATCCCCAACTGCACCCCATTCGGGATTGGACTGCCAAGGAAACCATGGAAAACCTCAGTCGTGCAGCCGACCGATAATGCAGGGAGTCCACTGTGTCCATTGGTCACACTGACTCAATGGGCACAGCGGTTCTCTACATTCGTGCCTAGCGACTGTAGTCCCACGCGGTTAGGTGTGCCTAAGCGGACACCCATCCAAGTACTGGGCAGACTGAACGCTGCTTAGCTTGGATGACCGCCGGAGCCACACACTCCCCGCGTGACCACTACAGCTACTTTGCAGGTTCTATTAATTAATTATCCCATCAATGCATATTTAATAAGAGGCCATTTTTTGTAATTTCAATTATTACAGATGTTTGGTAATCACAGAATGTAATCGACGAAATCATTCGTAATCATGTAATCACATTCTGCGCTCTTGGTAATCACGGTTATCACATAGGCAATGGTAATCAGTGTAATCAGTCCCGTAATCCTGGGTAATCGATTACATTTTGTAATCGCGGTGTCACCCAATTCGCCTGTGAATAGCCCCTCACATGATACTGAATATCGTACTTCATGGTGATAAAATTGTCGATTTGATTGCTACAATGACCATTGCTCTGACTGTCCCACATAATGCTGCTCCAACTTTCGCGCATAAAGTTGCTCAAATCATCGCAGTAAATATCGTCAAAATTTTAGCGCTCCACGTATGAACAAATTCAACAGAAAACCTTAGCGAATTCGCTAGAAAATTCTATTGGAATTCTCTACAAATTCTATGGTAATTATGTTGGAATGCTAGGGAATTGCCGTTAAAATTCTATTTGTTTCTTACGCAGACTCTATTAGATATTTGATAAGAAAAAGTCAATAGATTTAGATTCTTCTGTTTGAATTTTTACGGATTTTCGTGAATTGCACGGATTTCCCAAGTTTTTTCCGCTATATTTTGTTTTGCTTTGCATTACAGCATCCGAGTGAAAAAAGCTTATAAACTTAATGCTCAAGTATTCTTATAGAAAAAATATAGAAAAATCGAAATCTGTTAACTTTTTCCTATCAAATATCTCATCGAATCAGCGCAAAAAATCAATAGAATTTTAATGACAATTCCGTATAATTTCCATAGAATCTCAATAGAATTTTTATAGAATTCCCATAGAATTTTCTAACGAATTCACTAAGGTTTTCTATTGAATTTTTTCATATTCGTGTCACTATTCTAAAATTGATCATCGCAATTTTCTAATTCTTGTACCATTGATTTTCCATTCTATATCTCCATATAATTTGTAAGCAACGTGCTGACAGCAGCGTTGTACCAATTTCGTACGATCGGAGCAAAAACTTTTCTTTGGCCGATACGCTACCACATAGCTCAACTCCAATGTGCCATTTCTCTGGATGTGTGAGTAATTTGACATAGAAGGCGGAAAGTTCCGCTCTTTATGCCTAATGTACTGAATTTTTATTCACAGATGAATTGTTTTTTCAAACTTGAGCTCACCTGCAACCGATTATAATGGCATTTTCCAACGACCATCTTCGTCATAACTTGAAGCAGACAAGCTGCTGTTGATAATGTTTCAGTAAGTTGCATAAAATTATCCCGGTGGTTGTACGCTGTCCTGAACAATGAAAGAACGATAACTACGCAGAGAATCCAGGAAACCCACCAGCCGATTTTAAAAGTGATTTCTGAGAGCCGCGATGCTTTTGAGCTTGGAGGCCATACAAATGTAATTCCAGTTGCGAATTTAGTGTACTGGATGACGAACTCTGGGGTCAATTTTCCACTCATAGCGATGCGCCGGAAAAATTTGGTTTGAATCTGAAACTAATCGAGCGATGAGTTGGATGCATTTATGCTACTTGAAATACACTTGAAAACGAAATGATGGGGTGATCACATATAAAGAATATTTAAAGCTAAGTAGAATTATCCATTTTTATAGTTTGAATATGTGGAGTAAGTAATTATAAAGGCTGATGATTTACTTCTCCAGTTTAAATCAACGAGAGGGCTTCTCAGTAGAGAACTTCAAGGAGTGACCGCAGTTGATGATAAAAACTCAATAAATGTCAATCGGAGAGAGCATAGGTGATCGAGTTGGAAGGTGCTCATTAACTGATAATAATGTGGCGTTGATTATATGGCGAGTTGATGGCGTTTAGCCCGCAACTTCCTCATTAGCATATTAGTTTATTCATTTTCCACTTACTGTGACCTTAAATGGATAATTTCACCAAATATCAGCATGAAATGATTCCATGATAAGGAGAAACCAGGGCAAATTGTGTCTACGAGGCAAAATAGTAATTCCTTTTAAATTATGATTCTCATCAAATTTGCTTCATAGCTTGAGCAATGAGGCTAAAATAAGAGTTAAACATAATAGAATTGATTCGCACAGCTTCAGGGCGTGTGCTTGAGAATTTCTCAACAATAAAATTTAGGTAGACTTTATTTACTAGATGTGAGGCTTGACCGAAGTGCTCAATCTATACATAGAAGTAGATGAAGACGCGCAGCGCGTGTTCTTCACATACTGCAGTTTCAGCTTGACTCGATCAACTTGGGAGTCTGCACTTAGGAAAAAGGTCTTGCCGAAAAACTCGGTGGCAACTCTCTTCTCATCGTGCAAGCAACTTCGTGACAGAAGTGATGGAGAAGCTCACAAGTGAGGAATGCAAGCGGAAAGCTGCAGAATAGGCGAGGAATTTACTGGAACCGCCTACTCACGTCCAATATTTTAGTGGGTTAGGGGAACATACAATAAAAAAACTACGAAAAATAATGAGGAAGAGCAAACGGCTAAGACTTCCTTCGCGAAGTACTACTTATGGGTGGTGCCGCGAGATAATCAAATATCAAAAGAATTTCAGAGTGAGGTTTTTAGTCAGGGCGAATCGGACGTAGGGTGTGGCGAAAGTCCACTTTGTAGTTAGGCATTTATTTTAAGCATCTAAAGAAACACATTCCAGAACGCTTTTACTTTCTAAAGGATTTCGCAGGTTGTAAAGCTTTGCTTCAGGGCGCATCCCCCGCAGTTGGGAGCGAACCCAAAACAAAAACTGATCATATCAAGGTGGACCACTTGGCCTCAAATGAAACAGCCATAGATGGGCTGTCGGTACAACAACAGAATAAGTGGGACCATAGACGAACGCTTCTCTAGAACTTGGTTCCAGAGCTACATGCGAACATGCGAACATGCGACCGAACTCGAACGTACGTGATGAAATAAAGTCCAGGATGTTATTAATCGTCGACATCGTCCAAGGGATCAAGGACTTGAAGGAAGTTCACGTGTCAAACACAGATCACGCCTGAGAATCATCCGAGACATCGAAATATTCGCACACTGAAAAAAAATATAATTCTACCAAGCAGATATGTTTTGGGAAACAATTTGTAGGGAGATTTTTTTAATGGAAATTAGGGCATTTGTTTGTTTGAAACAAGTTTGATTGGTACAATTATATTTTCTTCTCAGTCCGGAGTATTGCTCCGGAAGCGAAACTGCGCAGGACCGCAACGGGGGCATGTTCACTGCAGCCCTTCTGATACACAAGAGGAAGATGTAAAGTATTACAGAGGAAGTTGAGATCAAAGACCTCGACGAGACCGCGATAATGGAAAATTGGAGGAATGAATTATCACTTCTCTTATTGCACTTCCTCATCAATTACTTTTAGATTGTGAATATTTCGCAATGTACTAGGGGGGCAAAATGGGAAATCGAATGCAGGACCATACCCACCATACTCAGAATTAATTGTTTAACAGTAACTTTGAGGAAAAATGCAACGATGTAGTGGATGAAAAAATATGGATGACAAAATTAAAACACGATTAAGTCATTGAAGTGAAAAACCATTTTCAATTTCTTTCATCACCGTTGATAACTCAACTGGCGATTGAGTTTGCAATCATATGAGCTAGAAAATTTTTTTTCTGCCGTGCGATGAACAATATTTTTTATCATAACGGCCGTAAGCAGTGATTTACGGAGGTGCGTACCGTCCGTGAAGCACAGCCTTACGTCCAGAATGGCCAAAAGAAATTTGCTTCATATATATCCATTCAGTAATTAGTTGTGTAAGAGTCTAATGGTTTCCAAACCTAAAAAAATGTTCAAAAAATTGGGTATATCAAAATTCTAAAAAACATACTTTATATAGTTCAATCAAATTCACAAACAAAACTAGCTCTACAGTATGTCGGAAGTATCTCGGAGAAGGCGCGTGAACGACTGACTGTCTCGATGGAGTAAACATACTTATACCCTGTTGATTTTATCTTTAATTTCCAATATTCCTTACAGTTGAAAGTAAATTTATTTTCCCATTCGGATTATTGGAAAAAAGGCGCCTATTCTTCAGTTTTCCGGAGTGTGTAATGCAGAGCGATGGGAATGTAGTAAATAAATTGATGGGAGTGGGAGTATTGAAATAACTTCACTAAAACAATCCTTTTCAATTTAAAAGTATCCTTGGTGGATTATAAAACTAGTTGACAATTAATAGTAATGATGAAGGCAAACATAAAATAATGATTTCAATGAATAATCGATAAATGTAGCTTGAAGTGCTCTCGCACGCGTTCCCGGGCGAACTGTCTCGATCTCCACTTCCTAGTGGAGATCTTCAACTCTGTATTTCGTCATTTGTTTAGACTAACAATCCCGGCCTGCGTCGCCAAGGTATAAAATGCCTCGGAATATTTATTTTATGGTGCTGGTGGTCCCCCTCATAGGACCGTCTTTGTTCCAATCCCATATAAAGACCTCTGATGACACCTCGGAAAATTTTCCCCACCAGAAATATATAGACACGGCCAGTCACGGGGCTATTCACATTTGAATTTAGTGGCACCATGATTACAAAATGTAAACGATTACAGTGGACTACCGTTATAGTCGTACTCATGGGGGAATAGGGGAAATGAATTCGGAGAATACGACTGTATTTTGCTACCCCCACCACGCGTTCACGCAAGGCGAAATTTCTGAGAACTGGGAGCCATAAAATACAAATACTAAGGATTTAATTTCAATTCAATTCAACTTTTTATCAAATAATTTTAATCATTACGTTAACATTGCAATACGCGTTTAATTGACTCATTTTTTATAATCAACCGATTTTTTAATGAAGAAACTTTGTTTTTGTCATTCCGGCCGCAAGGCAGCGTTTCACGCTTCGCTCCGCGTCCGTGAATCTCTGCCTACGGTCGTCATGACAAAAAATATTGTTTGTCATACGGCCAAAAAAAACTTTTCTGACGAATATGATTGCAGCCCTCGCCTTCGGCTCGTGCTGCAAACCTCATATTCACCAGAAAAGTTTTCTTCGGCCTAATGACGAAATATACTATTCTTATCAACGTAGTTTTGGTCTTCTAGTTTTAATTGTTAGATTCATCTTAAGCTTTTTTTCAACTTTTTTATCGGCAATCTTGCTGTTATTTTCTTTATTCTGATTCATTATTTAATTCACATTATCCCAACAAAACTATGTGGAGAAAAGTTCTCTTGAAAAATTCTAAGACTAGAACGGAAAAAGTGAACGCAAAGTGACGGCCAGGAAAAGATTCCTATTGCAATTCAGTTTTATTGAGTAGCATGGGGATTTTTTCCGTTATCATATGAAATTTTCACAGAAATCCCCGGAAATGTCATGAGAAATCCCTAGAAGTTTTACCTTATCACTAGAATTTTTCATAGCCGGTGGATTATGATTTTTTCCAGTATCAGCACTGGCATTTTTCTAAAGAATTCCTCTCCGTGTAGAACCCTCTCCATGACAGCCTAGAGGGAGTTGAATTTCATGATCGAGAATTCATATTTAGTGTATTTTATTTTTCGGATTTCCTGGAATTGCAAATGCCTCCTCGAAGATAACGCTGGAGTGTTTACTCCGGGGCCCGTGGGGAGTAGGGTGGGAGAATCGGCCGAGCAATGAATAATCAATATGAGGGGAAATGCGACTATAACGAGAGTCTACAGTAAACAAAATCGTAGCAAGGATGTCCATCAACAAGAAAGGGGTATGTAACTATTAATAGTAACGGCTGATCAATAAGGAGTAAATATGTAAATCAGGATTGCGATAGAACCAAGAATATGATATTCGAAGTGAAAAGGAGCAACTCGTTTCATGTAATTCATATTTACCAGAAATATCTCCAACTATCTTCAAATGGCTAAAGGTAAAGAAAATCGTAACAGCAAAGTAATAACTCATGAGCAACTCGGTCGAGATTATTGACATTTGCACTCTTGATACACAACGCACTAATTCTGGTGCATATAATTTTTTTTTCAAACTTGCGCTTACTTGAAACGGATGATAATTCTGTTTTCCGACTGCCACTTTTGCTATGAGTTGATCCATACAAGCTACTATCGATAAGGATTCAGTAAGCTGCATAAAACTGCCCCAATTTCTGTACGCCGTGCGGAGCAACGAAAGAACGATTACTACGAAGATAATCCAGGAAATCTTCCATTCACTTTTTAAACTGACTTCACAGACTCGTGATGTATTTGAACTGGTAGGCCATGCGGATAAAATTCCAGTCGCAAATTTAGTGTACTCGATAGCGAGCTCTGGAGTCAATTTTTCACCCATAGCAATACGGTGGATGATGTCGAAATATACCTGAAATTAATGGTCAGATGAGTATGGTACAGCTATGCTAATGCTCTTGAGAATGTAATGATAATGTTAGATTAACTCAAATTTCACATAGAACGTTTGTCATGATTTTTTGATTATCAATTAATTGAAAAAAAAGATTTCGTTCATAAGTAACGATTGTAATGAAAGTTATCTCCCGTATAGTCCTTTGAAGGCGATTGAAAACCATGTTATCAGCAATGATGGTAGAGAAGTTTTACGGCAACCAGAGCAAACACCATAAAAGTCTGTGTATTAGTAGTGATGTCACGAGACTTCACGGGACATCACGAGACAACACTTTGAAGGGATCGTCTCGGTCTCAGTGAAGACGAAAATTTTTGGTCTCGTACGTCGCAGTCTTGAAATACGCAGTATCGACTCCTCTCCTAACGTATAACTTTGATACTTCTGCTATATATTGGTGACACTATATATCCGCCCCCCTCCCACTTCCACATTTGACATTGAAAAATCGATTCTTCGAGAAGGGTTATTAATATTGAAATCAAACTGGGTTCAGACAGCCTGGCCTCAGGGTGAGATCATGCCTACCTCATTCGCCTAATCGCAATCGGACGCACCTCAGTCTAACATCAGCCTAATCCAAATTTGATCAGAGTAATTGCCGGCGGAGGGCTGAACTGAAGATTGTGACCACCTTATCGGAAACTGATCAGAATCATTACAAGCAGATGGACCTCAGTTCGAGATCAGCCCCACCTAATTCAAATTTGATCAGAGCAATTGTAGGCAGACTGCTCATTTTAAGATCAGGTCGAACTAATCCGAATTTGATTAAAATTATTGCAGGTGGGCGAACCTCAATTTAAGATCAGGCCCACCTAATCCGAGCTTGATCAAAGTGACTGCAGGCAGACAGATCTTATTAGTTACTTTATTCTGTCAAATGATTCTACATTTTGAGCCTCCAAGACTCGAATTCGTTTTCAGTCTGGGTTTAATCCAGGTTCAATCAAGATTTAATCAGTGTACAGCTGGGATTCGAGTTTAACCCAGGTTCTGCCGGAAATAAGTCGGGATCATGAATCAATTTGAATAAGTATTCGAGATAATAGTTTAGCAAAAATTCAGATACTTTATGTCAAAATTTCACAGAAATATTTTAATTTCCCACATATTTAAATTTGTCTTACCGTATGTGGGATGGACTTGACTATCATTAACGTTAATGATTTATCCGCATTATTTTAATTAATGAGACTTCGTCTCAGCAGTGAACATCACGGAATGCATGGAGAGGAAAGTTGGATAACAATTACCTAGAAAATTGTGGCAAATTTTACAGTACGAAAAATAACCGTGGAGCGAAATATAATTCAATGAAAAAATACCTGTTTGTGGAGGATATTTTACGATTCCTTCGGTAAAAAAGACATGTATGGATGCAAAAATTATGCTCCTGTGCAGTAAGATACCCCACACTGGTTAGGGTATTTTTTTTCTTGCACCCCTCTAAATTAAGGTCATGGGAACGAATGAAAGTGAAATTTTATCCGACGTATTCGATAAAAAATCATTCTTCGTTACAGAAAAGTTATACGCAATATTGAGCAATCATCCACGTTTACTGGGATAATTTTTGATGAAATGCAGGGTAAATTTCACAATCACGGCACAAATTACCTTCACGTTCAGTAAAGTTTTCCTAGCCAATGGAAACAAATTCACTACTCATCCCGTACTTTTTCCCCTATTTAGGGTGAAGAAGTGCTAAAAATCGAGTTCACTTCGCAATTACTTGACTTATTTGGTAATTTTTCTCTAAATTTTTTCTTCTTGTCACTGCGGAGTAACTCATTTGGTAATAAACGGACTAGCGACATGAAATAGTTTCGTCAATATTCTCCACCTCTATTTTTAATTCTATATCAATAACAGTGCAAATAGAACGAAAAAAATGAACCCTCTATATCAATAATCGGCTGACTAAGAACGCACTGAAATTCCATTAAAGTTAAAGGTAGGTATATATGATTGCGATATTGATCGTCTCAATGTTGGATCAAGGTTTCTGAATCAAACTTTACGAGAAGTTTTTTTTCTATAAATTGTCTTACGAAACGAAAAGAAAATTCTGAAATATGTAGAGCCGTAATGTCTATTATACTGTTTGCCATGAATAGAAACATGATGTTTTTATTTTAAATAACGAAAAAAGGAAAATATAGATCTGTTGCGGATGACGCAGTTAATTACCAGCAATATCAAATCTTGAATGAATACGGAGTAAAAATCTCCAAATTTAACTGCATATAAGCAAAAGGACAGGACTTGCTCGCCCTCACCTACGGACCCCCATAAGTGTAGATGTTATGCCACTACCACCAATCGAATGAGCGTCGGTGTAACGGGAGGGACCGGTACCATAGAACACCAGTAAAAAGTCACAATAAAAAGGAAGGAGGCGACAATCCCTTTCATGAACGAACATAAGAAGTGACAGATGTATGCATTTGATTACCGAAAAAACGGATCAATCCGGCGAAACTGTCCTACAAGGTACTGATGGAAAACAGGAATATCCAGCATCCCAGCAATAAAAATGCGGATTTAACCGTGGATCTCTCAGAGAAAACGGCCCACCGTCGAAATCATAAAAACCTCGAAGTTAATCACTGACAGGTAGCTGAATGCACTGCACCGCTAGATACTCGAAAAGGGGAAATCAAAAGGCAGATGATACCTCTAGACTATTCAGTTATTTCACATTTTCTAGAAACTGAAAGACAGGAAAGACCCTTCTAATTTATAAGTGTCCGGACTCTTCTTTGGATTCCTTTTAACCAGGCCACCCTTCACACCTTCGATAGGGTGATGCAAGGAGATTCGTAGATAAGGGAGTGATTGAACATTCCCTCTCCATTCTAAAACTACATTTTGGGATGGTCATTTCGCACGATGTCACTCTGGACGAAAATCTAAAACTTTGACTGTGTTCACTGTCTTCCAAATTTTTATCTAAGACAGTCTTTGTATTATCGTGAAGCTGGGACTCTTCGTGACGACTTATCTCTGGTAGCCTTCAGCCACTCACTATACTAGTGTGGCCATCTTGAACCGAGATTTTACTGTTTACTCTCACGTAGATCAGTGGAATCCTGTGAAGAAGTAATTTCTTTGACTCCTCCTTCTACTCACCGAGTCTTCAGTCAGTTTCTGTACTAATTTCTTCACCAACCCTGCCCGGCAATTTCTTCGAAACTACAATATGCGAGTGGATCTTTCCAAGCCGAGACCTGCGTATTCTTTGCACACTGATTTCAACGAGGTTTTTCACACTCACTATCCAAGTGAGTCTCTGTGCTGAGCCACTGTCCTGAATTCACCGAGTCATTGTTTACAAGATTATCCATTCCCAAGACTCAAGTTCTGTGGACCACATTTAGGATTCCTTCAACTTCTTGATATTAATCAAATATCAATTTCGATTCTTCAACAACACCATCGACATCATCCGTGCCTTCAACCCCTACTAAAGTGTCAGAGGCTCCAGGATCATCATCGCCGTCATCACCATCAACACCATCACTGCAACCTCTCGGCCTGGCTCACTAGCCACCCGACCTCCCGAAAGATTTGAAGGAGACATCGAAGATCCTGAGATACTGCGTCTGAGTGATCGTAATCACTCCTTTGACATCTCACTAATCGTGAGTCAAACAAACACAAAATTATACATTCGCCCCTCAATTTTTCCACTAATATTTCCCCGGTTTTTCTTGGATCCTATGTATCTAACAGTGTGCGCTATAATAAATTCAGTAAACGGAATTCGAAGGTCTCTTTCTTGGTGCGTTTTTTATTGCTAACTCTTCTGTATGATAGCCATTGTACACTTTAGTGTTTAATCCCATGCAATCAGATCCCAACCGATCTGTTGTGAATAGTTACGGTCAGATCGACTCGAAGAGTCAATTTTTCCCATTATTCCATGTTATCAAATAACCAAGTGTCCGCAACAGATTAAAGCTCATAAGCTAACAAAGGATTACTAAATTTTGTTCAACTGTACTGACTGTACTGACTAACTGTTTACCACATGACAAACTCATCACAAGAATAATAAACATTAAATTTTACATGAAATATAGGAGCTTTTTTGGGGTTCCAATCAGCTACGCCCCCGTCGTGAACCGTGGGTAATTCACAAACGCTGGTGGACACTAAATGTGTACCACTATAGATTCCAATAGCCCAGGCGCGGGCTATTAGAATGAGATTTTTCATACATCGGACATGGATTATATGTCTAAAAGCGAATAATTAGTGCAAAAAAATTAATTGTTCATTGTTCGTTTGCCCCTCAGACGCTTCAAATGTTAAAAATAGTCCAGAACCTCCAATTTTCTAGCTATAGAGATTTTTTGTCAAAATTTTTGAAAAAATGTGGGCAATAATAATTACGAATTAGTTTTTTGAAATTCAGCTTCTACACAGCTAATTTTTTTTCTCAATAAAAAATTGCACCGTTCATGTAAAATATCCTGAAAAATGTTTCTGAAAGAATCGAGAATATATTTAAATATTTTAAGGATAATTTTTCTTCCTATTTTACATAAATGGCGCAAATTTTCATATTAAACAAAACGAAATTAGCTGTGTAGGAGTCGAATTTCAAAAACCTAATTCGTAATTGCTATTGAACACGTTTTTGAAAAGTTTTTGAAAAAAAAACCTTTGTAGCTGAAAAATTTGCGGCCCTGGACTACTTTCAACATTTTAAGCGTCTGCGGGGCAAACGAACAATAAACAATTAATTTTTTAGCACAAATTATTCGTTTTTAGACATATAATCGATCTTCAATACATGAGAGATCTCACTCCAATAGCCTGCGACTTTTAAAAGTCATAGTAGTTTTCCCTTAAGAAGGTACAGCGAAGGTTGAGAAGGAACACCCATTTTTAGTGTGTTTTACAACAATATCACCAGAATTATATACAGCATTACTCAAGTTCCGAACATCAACAGAGTCCAACATCGTAAATAAATGATTTCTGTGTTGAAACAGCCGTGTGCTGAAGAATGAGGAAATCGTAAAAAACAGCCGGAAGTTTCTCTTGAGCTAACATATTTACCATATTGACCGCATTCAATAATTAGACACGGTGGCCAATTACAAAGGAACACTCCGATCGTTACAACGGAAATTGTACCTCCCATCGTCAACCAATTAGATGGGAGTAAATTGATTTTTCTTCCGGAATTACACGGAGAACAAATAGAAGAATAATTATTATGCAGCACGGTAAAATGGGTTCACTTCAACGGACCCGGAAGAATTCACGTATCAGCACCAGGAAATTTTACTGTGAAATATAGGATTTTTCATCACACTATCCTTATCCTTATCCTTGATTTTAACTTTTGATGCGACAAGTGGCCCATATCCTGATAGGGTCTTCTGTGACAAAACGAATGGATAGCATATTCTCAAAGAAGAAAACCCTTGAAACAAAAAAGTTACGTCAAAAGATACTAAATATGTTGTTTTTTTATTCTTTTAACTCATAATTTTTGGTCAACATTTGGTATTTTCAACATGCCCTACACTATAAGTGCATGTGTCACTCCACTCGTGTCAAGTAACATGACCGCCCAAATGTTGAAAACTGCTACATTTTCCGCAAAACGATGAACGATTTCCAAAAATCAAAATTCATTTTCTTCTTTAATTTTCAAAAAATATTATTCGTTAAAAACATTTTTTGATATCTATCAAAATTGTGACGTAAACCGTATTTGAATACTTCAATTGTTAATAACTTCTAACTGCGAAACTGTATTGCGGGCTAAGTTACAAATTCGATTTCAGGACATCAAAAATATGAAATATGTAAATTTCAATTGTTCACATGAATTTCATATCTTTTGCTGTCAGCGTATCGACTATCATCGTAAACTCGTGCCTGCTGCTGTTCTTGCTGCTTGTAGTATCCCCCTTCAGGTGCCTCTCGATAGGGTATGCCCGTCGATTACGCAAGATGAGCAGCACAGATTTCAAATGAAATTATCAAGGCGAAAATAACAAGATAAATTTGGCTCTTGGACGATCTCATTCCACGATTGATGGTCTTTAGATTAATGTGACAATCAATTGTTGTCGCGAACAGAATGCAATTGTTCTAACGAAGAAACGTAACAATCATAATGTTCAGTCGTAAGAAAATTTTTCCTAAAATTGGCCAAAGTTCTTCTCACCTTCGAAACCCAATCGTGGGCAAATTATAGAATTTAATTTAATAGATAATAGTATGCGTAAAAAAAAAATTATTAATGGGAGTAGGGCAATAAGAGCAAGATTATGTAGCTGCAAAGCGAATCTGTATATTATCAGGAGATCGATAAAATCACTGAAATAATATTGCACTTAATACATCAAAAATTGTCACTGATCGATCCTATCGTAAAAAGGAGAAAGGAAATCGATCTCGAAATATCTTGAAAATCTCGAATAAGCGTAAGGGTAAGTAAAGACCGAAACCGAAGCGCCACTATGTGAGGAGATGAGAAGGCGCATGCGTAGCACGCGCGGCCGATCTCGTGAATTTAAAAACGTAAATTCCGATGATTCATCCGACTGACAAACGTGATTAATAAATCTTCCAAATACAGTGCACTCTCCTTTATCCGCAGGCCTCGAGAGAGGGTTTGGAAATCCATAACAACCCTAACAACCTCAACAGGGACAGAGGATGTCAAGTGAACCCCATTTGAAAAACTGTCCTCCCGGTTTTTTAATTGACCAGCTGATCAATTAAAACCATACGATTGGCTGACCCCCCCTTCCCCTTCTCCGACCATCACAGGGAAAGACATATAAGGACAACCCCCTAAACATCGGAGCTCAGAATCGGAGCTCATAGCCCTGAAGATGCAGACCGCAATGTTTGCGAAACGTCGGCGCCATGCTGAAACCAAACGCGGCATCCATCCGAAAGCCAATAATGTCATTAATAATGGCCGCGAAAGCTTCAAAACTAAGATGTATACATTTTGTATCAAATAGCCTGACAGAAAAAAAATATACCTGAGTGGAAAATATTTTATACCGGAATCAGATATATTTATAATCCTGAATCGAATATATAATATAACCAATTCAGGTATATTTTATACTCAATTCGGGAATGATAGATCTGAATGCGGTATATTTTATGCACGAATGGAGAATGATACAGTAGTAGTAGACTCTCGCTAGTTGCACGCCCGTTAGTTGCTCGTTTTCCCCTAATCCCCTTCTCGGACCTTCTTTTGTCCTCCGTACGTAAACACAGATGTCCAAATAATTTTATTAGAAAATAAAACTAATTCCCTTAGAATAAATTCCTGTAGGCGAGAGTTCTTTCCAGGTATGCAACTCGAAAATAGAAAAAGAGAATAGAAGTACAGTTGTGTTATGGAAGAAGAATTTTATTGCAAAATGTGATGAAAACTTATAATTTTTGCCATCTGGACAAGTATGACAATGCATGGACAAGGGCGGAATGAAATTGCCTTGTCCAATCAAGCCAAATACCGAGGATTCCTCAAATTCATAGGCATGAAAGTGGCCATTGAATTGCAAAGTACACAATTTTTTAAAGATAAGCCACACTTTCGATGGCATTGTGACAATTACGGATTGAATCGCACCCAAAACAGAATCATTACTCAGCCGCACAACTATAACCATTTCGAGAGAATATTTCGTGCCCTTCACGTTGATCCAATCAGTTTCTGTGATATTTTGGATTCCTGAAGGAAGTGAGATATAGAGCGGAGCATATTGCAGTATTTTTTTGAACTGCTATGATACTACTCTTCTTTGATATTTCAACATGAGGTTGAAATTCTTCGCCCGTAATGAAACAAATATTCAGTTCCCATTCTGAATCTTTCGCGAATGTCACAGGGAGTTTGCGCCGATTTTCGGGCTTTCTAGAGCGTTTTTTTCCGATGCTTGGATTCAAACCTATAGTATTCAAGAGTTGACAGGGGGCCCACATTCTCTATCACTTGTCAGGAATTAAGACAATTATGCATTTTCGGAAATAATGAACGAAATAAATAAAAAAAAATACGCTTGATTGACATTTTTCACCAACTGCTTAAAGATATGCTTAATCTCCAAGTTGATTGCAGGATACATTAAAACATCAATCATTTCTCTCATCGTTTTATACAGGACTCAAACATTTTCATTTTCTTCTTTATCCCGAAGCAGGCAGAGCGAATTTATGAGGATCAACGTGTTTCTTCTTATTGGAAATGGGGTAATTTTAAATAACTATACTGGTAAATAAGTGAACAGAATTTTCTTTTATTTTATACGCTTGGAAGACACATCCGCTGAGTACCGTTTCCTTAGAGGAACTAACTATATTGACAAGAGGGATCCAACACCCTGGGCCCGATGATTCACATTCAAAAAGGTCCCACTCATGCATTGTGTTTAGACTAGAAAAACAGTACTTTACTATGTACTTTACTTTGTACTAACAATAATTTAAGCGACGGGCTATTCAAAATTCTCAAAAGTATGTGGAAAAAGTAAAAACTGAAATTTTTTTTTTTCACTCGGAGAGCCAAAGGGTCAGATCTTGGATTTTTTCAGGGGGAAAGTTGACTCTCGGCAAAATCGAATTTTCACGCCAAGTGAACGTTGAATCCGTATCTACTGACGATTCTGAGGCCGATGAGACACTCGGAGGCGCGAGATATGTAGAAATAAAAAATTTGTATTTTCACCCGTGGCAAAGGGGAAGGTATTTGGATTTTTCCAGGCGGAGTCCACTTTCGGGAAAATCGAATTTTTTCGCCAAGTGAATTTTGATTCCGTATTTATTGACTCCTCTAATGTCAATGACACCCTCGGAGGTGCCACAAATGTCGAAATAAAAAACTTTCATTTTCACTTGGATTAAGGGTCAAATTTGTTAACAATTTCATTTTTTATTTAGAGAATGCATGCATGCGGAGGGACAAGGGTGGCTAGAATAGATTCTGCAACCTTCTCCCTCTGTTGAGTAAAAATTTCAAGCCTACGTATTCATGCGTCTCCACTCCACCCTCTCGTGAAATGTCGATTTTCGAGATTTAAAAAAAGAACAATAATTGAATTTTTTATTTTAATAATGCATGCGTAAATAGGGATATGAACCCGGATTTAATATAGGCCCATAGAATTACGGGGACCGGCAAGGATTTGGAAAGTCTGAATACAAGTCCTGCTTACACCTAACGAGTGCTGAAATGGGGCATAACCAGAGGTAGAAAGGTCTCGGAAGCACTTGGGAAGAGGCTTCCCAAGACCTATCCAGTGCTGAACAGAAAGACCAGTTCCCGGCAGAGTCGAGTCCAGTTCTGACGGAAGTAGAACTTGTACCGTCCAATTATTCGACTCGGGTTGCCTCGGCGTATAGACGCAGTCAGATTTCCCTCCCGCGAGGCGAAGCGAAAGGGAAATGTGTGCTTTGCACCCGCCGGGGCGAAAATCTATTGACAGAAATCTATTATTCATTGCAATGAAGGTTAATTCAAGTTCAAAAAAAGGTTGAATTAATCTTATTGAAGGTTAGTTTACACTTGAAAAGGATTAATTTAACTCCACAGTGAGCGTTGTTTGCACCCACTTATGTTGCTTTTTTCCCCATAAGTAGGGTTTAATTTAACCTGTAGAGTTTGCGGTTAACTTTAACGTTTTTTGTGTTAACCTTCCAACATCAAAAGATATTTCTCCGAAAAGAATCGAACTATATTTTTCATCACTATACCGTATGATGAAGGAATATATCGAAGGATGAAGATGATGGAGAATTTTTGTACATCAAGAGTGAAAACTTCCATAGAGAGAATTTTAGTTGCACTGAGAAAAAAATTTTCTAATATCTGAAACATAATATTTTGCTGAGTCAAGTAAATTTTCTTCAATTGCTTAATTCTCTCAGGCATCCTAACTCACATGACCCGAGAAAGGCCTCATGCTTTAAAATATTCTTGTACTCAAGTATGATTTTGTCGCAAATGAATTTACTTAAATCGCGGAGAATCGTCAATCTTCTAGTCTTTATTGTTTTCTTGATTTTTTCGTTATGCACTTCCAATATTGCAATATGTAAAATATTCATGACGTAACGCGGAACGATAGTGATGAATGAAAATTTATTCGAGTTCCGTGAAGTGCACATATTCTGAGATTTAAGCTATTGAAAATAATTTACTTCTCTCAAGTAAATATGTTTCAGATATTAGAAATGTTTTTTCTCAGTGTAGGTGTCAATTTCCTCTAGAGAAAAATGCGATTAATTTTATCATTGGGGTAAATCATTCTTTAAATTTTTCACCAGGGCGGTGATATGAGGCTCACATTCTGGGCAATAGCGCATATGCTGTCAGTACGCCTCAACTACCCTTGAGACAAAAGTTGGACATACTCAATTATACCTGCTATAATTCGAGTAAATACACGGAACAATTACCCTCTCCCTTCAATTTTCTTCACTCATAGCTAGCTACTTCTGCTATCTCCATAATTCTAGGTCACTTGAGGTGCTGTCTAAACAAATTACGATGGCAAACTAAAATATATGATGATTCGTAATGTTCTTGGAATCACTTCAAAATAATCATCAATTTTTTGAATAGTGAACTCTTTCAAAACACGTAATATTCATGTTTGTGTTTGAGTTATCGACGATTACCGGTTATGATATTCCGGGAGCTTTAAAATGTTTCGGTATTTCCCGATAACTTCGTTGCATACAAACAAAAATGGGCAGTGTCTATTCACACGCTCCACGGGAATTTGATCGTGGATATACACGGGACGTTTTCCCGTGGATTCAAGGTAATTTCTAGCGTGGATATATGGGATTTTACTTCTCAAATTAAATCTAGATAATAAACTAGACACATCGAATCAATTAATAAGTGATATGGAGATACACGGAGAGAAATTTTTTAGAAAAAACTAGAAAAATTCTAGTGAAAGAAATACCAAGAAATTTTACCTTAACAGTGTAGTAGACTAGTAAATAATTTTCTCAAAAGATTAATTCGTTGAATACGAATATCAGTCTAGATTAACGAAAATAAAAAATGAAATAAATAGTTGAAATAAATAGTTGAAAAAATAGTCGAATGAGTGATTCAAACAACTGCATGCGTCGCGTTAAAAATGCTGCGTTGCGCTTCATTGTAGAATCTCCTTTAAACCTAGTGCGCTGTTGTCACGTTGGCGCTTACCGCTACGCGCGCGTTTCAAGGTGACAATGAATGTAGCAACACTGTCGCTCGAGTGGTCGACAGGGACTCACTCGCACCGCGCGGCGCCGTTTTTCTGTCCGTTTGACGTTCCTTCTTTTTTAGCTAAACGAAATTTCCTGAGAAAAAACGGACACCACCATCGCTTAATAACAGGATTGAGTTGAGAACTCAAACTTTTTCAGAATTTTCAAGTGTCGAGAAACACGCTAAAATATAAAAAAATGAAAATCGGCGGCACCGCACTCATTGCGTGGGTGATCGAGGGTTGAGAGGGGACGCTGGTGAAATTTGAAAATCTTCGGGCGACTTTTGATTTAAAAATTAATTTTTTTCAATTTACTCATTTTTTACTTTTTTCGTACGGTATAAAATAATATATTGTGTTACAAGTGCGTAAAGAACCACTTTTTTGAACGCACGCGTAACACATCCTATTTTTTGTAATACCTGCCGAGTTCACTGTTCGGAACCGAAGTGGGGGTAAAGTGGTTGCTTTTGTGCACGGTGTGCATAAAGTTCAAAGTCGTGTGTAAAGGGAATTTCGAGTGCGTAAAGCGAAGCACGAGAATTCACTTTACGCGCGACCTCTGAACTTTACGCACACTGCGCGTAAAACAACCACTTTACACACACTAAACGGTTTCGAAAAGTGAACTTTTGAGGCAGGTAGTACAAAAAAAAATTAAATCGGATGAAAATTGTGGTGCAAGGAGCATTTCAAAACCACAAAGGAAAAACGACGTTTTCATCTGACGTACGAGGTAAAACGGGTTAGGCACGAAATTTTTCTTAGTTTTTTAGGTACCTCATGATATATCAAAAGTCGCTCGATAATTATTTCCATTAACCGAAAACTTTCAAATTTACCAGGGTTCCCCTTAAAAAATTCCCGAGCGCTGGCGCGAGCAATTTTTCCTATGAAATTTGACGCATTCGTTTATATGCAGGGAAGTTTAATGGAAATATTCCGATTCATCTTGAAGCTCAAGGAGTATTCGGCGAATTGTTTTACCTAACCATTTCGATAAATAGAATTGCGGTATTCGATGTCCGATACCGCAATTCTATTGGTCGATAGGGTAATGGAGGAAATAATTTATTACACCTCCCTGGGTTAAAAATATAGTATTCTTAAGGATATCCATGTACTTCGTTCAAGTTATCGACTTTTTTTTCAATATACGGCTAAATTTCATTTTTTCGGAAATCGTTTTCTCGAAAAAATGTTCGGAAACTAAAGTTGATATTGCGTCTAAAAAAAAGTCTTGTTCTATTCATAAGCTCTAAATGGCATTTACCCCAGAAAAAATTGCCTGAACTAGTTGGATATCCTTAAATTGCCTCATGGTTATTTCACCCTATCGGCGTTCAAATTATGACCGGGAGAGCGAGAAGATGAATGGTGCTGCTCTCTATTCTAAGAATCCCCAACATCTTTAGAGATGCAAAGTGACCGTCATTTTTTAGATCGCGTCATATGACCAAAAAATGACGGTCATGTGACGCACAATTTTCCAACTAGAAATGATTGTCACAAAACATTTGTAACCAAATTGTTGTCAAACCATCTATATAGTTGCATAACAAAATAGTTTCATCTATATGGATGGAAAAAAAACGTGATTTCCATTTCAAAATGCGGATTAGGTCAATACAAAAGGAATTCAACTGAAAATTAATCGAGAAAAAAATAAAGTTTCATCTATATAGATGAAAAATGACTGTCATTTATTCTTGTCAAGTTGTGACGGTCGCCGAAGGGGGAGGGGGAATTGTGACAGCCATCATGAACGCCTCGTCATGTGACCGTCATATGACGGGTCATGTGACGCATTTGTATCCTCTAAACATCTTCCCAAAAAGAAAATGGCTGGCCTTATTCAGGAGATAGGTATACCTAAACCAATAGATCTGAAAAAATCCGACGAATTACTCATTATTCATCCCGTTATCAACTCCATTGTCGGTTGAATCATAAACAAATCGGTTGAAAATCTAACAAAAGAAAGAGTGAAATGAAAAATTATCGAAATGGAGAGTGCACTGAATTGTAGAACTACAATGGCAACTACTTGAGGTTGGAGTCCGCGGCATCCGTGAGCCAATGATCATCCATTTTCACCGAGGAAACAATTCATACTCGAGTACGTGAAATTTACATAGTAATACTTCATATATAAGATGGAGTGCTCGAAAAATTCGTGTTTTGGGGGATCAAGAGCTTGGTCATGTCCAAGCTAGGTAAGCACATGATCAGTCAAAGGGAATACGTCCAATGCGAATACGTCCATTTTAACTTCTAATCATTGTAAGGGGTGTTCGAAAGTGAGTAACATTGTTGCGGAGTGTTCAGTTGATTAAAAATATAATGGAAGAAGAGGGATGTACGTCGATGCTGTAGTGTTTGGAAGCCGATGCAGTTGGAAATTCTTGCGAGGTAATTTGAGGAGATTGCTAAGAGGAGTCGAAAATTCGAGGAATTTTCCAATTTCGTTGAGTTAATTTAGAAAATTCGGTCAGTTGCTGTCGTTAGGTTCTAATTACTTATATTAATTCTTTCAGGAATTTATCGAAAGTTTATACAGATAGCTGAGATGATTTTTGGGGCAGCGAATCCATACCATATCACGTCCAATTTTGTAGACTGGAAGATAAAAGATGGAATTACATTTTTAGATGGTGTAAAGAAGACTGATTAAGTTTCTGCTGTCATGAGGTTTTCATGGACATCAGGGATACTTCATGAAATTTTAATTCAGGGATGCGTCGGTGAAAGTTAAGTCTTCACTGAGCCTTGGGACCCATTGAACAGTTAACACACACAAACATTCATCTCATCAGTTTGTGATATATGACGGAATGTGGGAATAACTAGGGAAAATCGCGGACCCGATCGATTTTGTTCCGTACCATCCCGAAAAACTTCATTTTTTTCTGTTTTTACCTTCAAAATACTACTCTCACCGTAATTTTCATACGGTGTTGACTTTTTCTTTAAATATTCGTTACACTCAAAGAATAAAATTAAGCATCCGCTTACTTTATTCGCAATAGATCATGAATAAATGAATTTTGAATTTCATAAATTTTTCGCGTCTTTAGAGTAGGACTAAAAATTCATTGTTTATTCATTGTTTTTAGTAATTGAACATTGTAATCATGCGTAATCTAATTTTTATGAACAAAAAAAAGTGGCAGGTAGAAGCGAAAAGGCGGTTCAAAAGAAAATTTATGGAATTCAAAATTCATTTATTCATGATCTATTGCGAATAAAGTAAAACGGATGATTAACTTTATTGTCTGGAGTGCAACGAACATTGATAAAAGCTAAAATCTTATGAAAACTACGGCGAAGGAGAATTTTGAAGGTAAAAATAGGAAAAAAAAGTTTTTCGGGGTTGTACGGACCCAAATCCATCTAGTTCGCGATTTTCCGCGATTTTCTAGTTATTCTCATATTCCGGCATATATAACAATCTGTTCAATGGGTCCCAATACCCGGTGAAGACTTAAATTTCACCGACGTATCCACTTAAGGGAATACCCTACTGAGTTTTAAAAGTTCTACAATGAAAAAGTGGCCTTCGTGAGGCATTTCTCACATGTGAAGTCCCTTCACAGATTATTAATCCATATAGGACCATCAAATATCGCGGAAATTTGCAAAAATTACGAAAACTGACTGGATCGACTTGAAATTTTTACGTCATATTCAAAATACTAGAACAAACAAAGCTACGGATGGGACTTTCCGTCGATTGATTTTCAGATTGCTCATCACACGGTAGAACTGCTCCCAGAAACAAATTCGTTAATTCAATTTTTTTTGTATTTTATGTTATTTACGATTTCCGGATGAATTATAATCTAAAAATCATCTGTTCTAAATTTCCACCATTAGCTTTGTATATTCTAGTATTCTGACCATTGTGTAAAAATTTCAAGTCGATCCGACAATTCGTAATTACATTTTGACAAATCGGTTTTTAGATTGTTGAGAATTTCCACCATGTTTGATGATTCTATATGAGTTAATATACTATTTCAAGTGACTACACATGCGGAAAAGCCTCACAAAGGTCTTAACTTTTAAACCGCAATAGTTCATCCTCTTCATAGAAAAAACTAGCGCATTCCCCAGAAAATTCTATTGGACTTTTATTGAAAACTCTATTAGTTTGCCGCTAATTCTGATTACAAACGAAAAAGTTTTTCTCAATATAAATACTAAATGAAAAATTTTTTTTAGAAGAAAATCAATGAAGTTTAATTATTAATTTATTCCATTGAGATATTTCCTCTAGAAATTCTTCAAAATTTTCTCAATTTATAATTTTTTTCCTTGTTTTTAATGAGATACAGATAATATCAATATTAATAGCACAAGTTCTGTAGAAAGACGAAATTTTGACGATTCATTCTATAGAATAATTCCTATTGAAAAAAACGCACAGAAAAGCTGGGGAATTTTGTAACGAAACAGGCGAAAAGCTAATAGAGTTTTTAATAGAAATCCAATAAAATTTGCTAGCAAATGTGCTAGCTGTCTCTCTAAAATTTGGTTGTACGTGTACAAGTAGCAGAGAATATTCCTGGATGAACCCAAAGGAGAAATTCTCTTCCAATCCTCAATAATGCCACCGTAAAAGTTTCGTATGGAGAGCTATTAGAATGATCATCCTGAGGTGAGAATTATTCATCAATTATATGAGATATGGAGTAAAAATGTTTGAATTACTCTGCTTTTCAAGGCTGCAGTCGTGGATCTTTCAGCATGGCAAGTAAGTGAGCCCATTGGTGGAACTCTTCGACGTCAAAAGAAAATTGTTATCATCACTCAATTTGAAAATTCCACCAAGTTTTCGGTGCCCCGACCTTGATAATTACGTGAATGTGCCAACTGGTGAATTGGTTTTGAGGAATATTCACAGACAGCATTTGGCATTAAAAGTATCAAAGACCTTATATCCTCCATGAGATCCACCTGCATTTTTTATGAAATAAATAATTTCAGGGTGTTGTGTACATCATTTATCCCCCATCCAAATGCTCCATGTCTCATTCACGAGATGAAGAGACTATGTCGTTCGGTTGAACGAAAAAACAATAGATGACAATTTCAGGTGCAGATTGAAGAGGGAATTTTTCTCATCGTTGGTTTCATAATTTTCGATTTTTTTTTCTTTCAATTGGTTTCTCTGCGCAGGAGGATAGAACTTAAATTTTTTTTCTCTTTGTTCCCCCTTTGAGGTCTTCTATCTAGTCTCTGAATTGAACAAAATTAGTTCAAGGAAAAGAGAAGGATTTCCGTGTAGAAGGTTGATAAACAAAAAAACATTTTTATTTTTGCGACTAATGATTTATTCGAGCAATCAATAATTACACCAAGAAACTAATAATAATGAACTTTATCTTATAATAAGAGGGGATATTTAACACAGGTTTAATATTAATTTTTCGTAATTTTTTTTATTTTCATTTCATCAATTTTTTTCTGCTTTCTCATTTGTTCTTAATTACCAACACGAAGATCTATACCCTAAGCCCTTAAACAATACGATAAGCCTAGAAAGGATAATAACTCCATAGTTTCACCATTATCATCATTTTTTTCCAAAAACTTTATTATTCCTCCATTCACTGTTTTTTTTCCGCCTTTTTTCAGTTATTTCGCCAAAGGATAGTTGGATCAATATACAAGGTAGATTGAAATAATTAAATCGACTCACACCCCCGGGTGATCAACAAAATTCGTTTTTTTTCTTCTTTTTATACAACAAAATAATGGTCTCTATTATCATTAAATTTTCATTATGAAAATTTTCATTTAAAAAAGGAACATTGTCACTCTCGTGAATTTTTTCATCATTTCTGTTTTTTCCTGTAATGGTTTTCATCCCTACTTAGTTTGTTAAATATATACACAACAGAAATAATTCATTTATCACACGCTTTGTACATCCTCGACGAATCAAAATGGAAATATTATCAAGTTTTCTCTCATTCACTCAATTTTACTCATCATAAAAATTATGTTTCCCCACACAAATCATTTTTCATCGCCTCAACAAATGAGGATAATTCCATCGCTTCATAATCATCATCATTAAACAAAAATACCATGTGTGTGTCGATCATCCTTCATTCCACATTACAAAGTATAAACTGTATGAAATATCAATATTTCTTAGTCTTGTGCATTGCCATTGCTCTCCCACAATTGCACACAATGCTATTGAGGAATGATTATCCATTCTTCTCTTGAACATTACATTTGAAATTACTTACAATTTAACAAATACTCATTATTGATTCTTATGTACATTTCTATCAATTTTTCCACGTTCTTCATGATTCCACATCATTCACACGTGTCCATACTCTCATGAAAATTCATCCCTTAATCATGCATCGTGGAATCAGTACAAAGAACGTGGTGCAAACTTGTACGACTTGATGAAACCAATTTTCTCATTTTCTATTTTTTAATGAAGTAAAATAGAAAAATAAAGATTCAGTCCTCGGAATAAAAACAGGGAAATAAATGCGTGGACTAAATGTAAAAAAGGCACTGAAAAATCATGCCGTACTAGTTTAACAAACTGTGATGATTCGAAACTTAACTATTAAATAATTCAAGTTCGAAACTAGTTTTTACAAAGTCGTATTCTCTAATTTATACTGATTAATGAGCCAGAATCCCTTGTTCCATTATCTCTGGCACATTAACTCGTGATAATTCGGCAGTTTAATGATTCACATAATGGAGCAGAGTCCTGACAACTCGTGGCCCTTCTGAACTGGTGGCAAAACCGATAGTTTCCTACCTTGTAGTGATGGTTTCATCGAAGCTGGTACAAGGAGCTGAGGATTCTCCTCAGTGGGTGTTTCGGACGCTTGGGGTTTCTCTTTAGGCTCCTCAGGCTCTTTGTTTGCTGTTACTAGGGTCTTTGTGATGTTTATTTTGATCTTCGATTGTGATGCTGGAATTGTGGAACCCGCCGATTCCAGCTCAACATTACCGTCTATTGAACTTGTCATAGCTGCCAGTGTTGTGTCTACTGGGGCTCCTGATTCAGGTACTATAGGTTCTAGTATTAGAAGAGAAAAAATTATAAATGGGAAATGAATTAGAATTAGTGGATTAAAAAATTTTAAGGATGTGTAGCCATTTCCTAAAAATCTAATGTAGTCATCATCGAGGAAAATTCTGCAATTTTTGATAATTATAAAAATTTAGTTGCAGGAACTGTTAGAAAAAAATGAAATTTCATGGACAGTTGACTACTAATTTTCAGGACAGTGACACTGAATGCGATTTAAGGGGAAAAAATCATCAAATTTCAGGTTTCACTGAAAATTTAGTAAAATTCCAAAATTTTAAGCAGCATAAAGACGAGAATTCGGTAATTTATTTGAATTTCCAATCTAATTTGAATACTCAGTGCCAAATTACATAGAATTTTCAGTGAAATTTTTCCCCCCTAAATCGCATTCAGTGGCAGTGTCCTGAAAATTCCGGAATATATTTACCGGAATTTTCTGGTTTTCTATTTATTTTCAACGAAAAATGTAACTGAAATTGACAATTCTCATTGACTTTTCCCCGAAATTCTGAATTTTCAATGACGAATTCCTTGAATTCGTAATTGATAATTAAATTAGATAAAACTTTCCGCTACGCGGGATTAATTTTCAAATTACTGATTCCACTTGCTGGAAGATTCAAAAAATAAACATAGAATTCTGTCTTCACTCGGTAAATTCAAAACTTGAAAACGCCTACATTTTATTCATATTGTCTATTTTATTTCTGGAGAGTCAACTCGGGCTGACGGATCAAAAATATTACCAACATGAAGATACAATTTCTATTTGTTTTAGTTGAAAGAAATCAATTAAAATTTTTTCAAGTGTTTGCGATTCTGGATAAAGCTTTTTAGTCCTTTGAATTTTGTACGTCTGCATAATTATCTTCGTAAACACGAGAAAGGTTTTGTTCACGTACAAGGACTTTAATGAAAAAACAGAAAAACGGGAATATCTCGAAAAGTAGGTAGGAACTTTAAAGGGAAGGTATATATGTTTTCGTGTCACGGGACTTGAAAAACCCTATTTTCAAGTCCCGAAATTGGCGTTTCTCAGATCTTTCAACAAGAAAATTAATATACTCACCTCCCCATGGAAAACATACCACGCTCCCCCACGTGCTTGCCATCGTCGCCTTCGGCTCGGAAGACAATCTTGCACGTGGGGGACGGTGATCTGTTTTCCAAGGCTCGGGCATGTAATGTACTATTTGATTGATTCCGGGAAGGTGGCAGTAGACATGGTCACATACATACATGGTCGCCAAACTTCGTTTCTTTACGTTTCAGACCATTCTAAATCATTTTCAATAAAAATTGGAAAATGCGAAAATGAGACGATTACAATGCTTCCATTTGGATGCAAAAAAGATTTTTTTTCGCAGATGGAAAAATTCCCTACAAAGGTGTCTTGTGTCACAGTGATTCATTACTCAAATAATCTAATGTTCAAGATGTCAAATTAGCCAGCGACATTTAACCGCTGATTTTCATAAAATACCAATACACTATTCATTAAAGTGGAATCACGAAAAAATTAGGTATTCATTATTTTGACTTCTAATTCACAGATGAATACGCGTAAAATATGGATAGTAAAAAAATACCAATACCCTGAGAGAAAAAGTTCCAATTCTCCAAATTTTGTATGGAAAAGTAGAAGAAAATATATTAAATGAAAACATTCAATCTATTGGATAAAGTGATTCTGTTAATTGGATTAAATTTGACGGAATTGAACCACGTTTAAAATTTTATAATGAAACTTACCAGGTTCAGGTTCAAGAGGTTCAGCCTTCACCTCAACATTACTGAAGTCAAACGTCGGTTCATCAGTCTCCATACTGTCAATTGGTTCCTCTTTGATCTTGACAACATCCAAACTCTCCTCATCAACTTTCTCATCCACCAGTTCTTCGCATTTCCCTTCACTGTCGCCCTCCAGCGGTTGTTCGAGGCTCTCAATATTTTCCTCATCCACAGGCTTCATCTCTTCGTCTGGGCTTTTAGGTACTTCTTCTTGATTCTCTGGCTTTTGTTCTTCTGCTTGTTCAGTGGATTCCTCCAGAGGGATTTTGTTCTCATCTGTCGATTCTTCCAAGGTAGATTCATCTTTTGGTTCTAACTCAGGGTCTTTCACGTCGTCAGTGGATGTTTCCATTGCTTCGTTTACATCTTCTTTTTTATCATCTTCTGCGTCTGTTGCTGACTCGTCGACAGACATTGCAGACTTCTCCAAGGCACGCTACAAATTTAAGTTTATCAATCATGGATAAAAGATAATTTTAGGATTATAGAGAGTCTTGCCCTTTCAACATTACAACTTATTTAATTAATTGTTGCATTGTCTCGATAATAAGTGCTGTTGGGAATAACGACTGAAAGATATTTTCCAGAAAACTTTACAAGCCACAAAGATATTTCGACATTTACCCTCAAAATCACTTATTAAGTAAATAATCACTGAAATAACTGTCGATATTTGAAGCCATCTAAGTCTATAAATCTAATGTCATTAGTTATCAAACTATCTTGGTCACGAGAGGTGCTAGGAGAAATCACCGAGAGCCATTTCAACAGGAAATTACACAGGTAAAAACAAGCTCTTCTATAATCTTTCCTTTTTAATCGTTCATTCCACAAGGAATTTTCAGAATAATGAGCTAAATCTAAATTGATGTGAGTCTAACTCGATTGAATTTTTATTCAACTTCTTTGAAAATTACGTTTATTTCTAATTCTATTGAAAAATTCTGCTCCTTTTCCATAATTTTTTTATAGAAATGTTTACTGGAAAATATTGGGTACAAAAAATTGATAAAATTTCTATAGAAATTGCTAGATTTGAAGTTTCCAAATTGTTTTCCTTAAATTACAAAAAAAATAAAGTGCAGTGAAAAAACTTGAAAAGTTCATGGCGAAAAATTTCCGTAGAAAATATGTTAAGGATAACAAGTAGTTCGGGTAATTTTTTGTAGAAGGAAATGAAATTGATAGAATCGAAGAAAAACTAACGGAATTTTTTTAATGGATAAATTTTCTCGTACGTGCAGTGATGCTAAAAGAAAATGGCGAAATGAATTTTCTATGGAAAATTTTATAATCTGCAAAGTCTGTATTTCTTTCCCCTTAAGGATGTTCGACACCCTTTTAGCCAAAATTGACGTTGTTTTCATTTTTCTGGCAAATTATCGATGGGAGTGACGTGAAAAAATATAACGATTTTGTGGTTTGTCATTCTTTAATGGCTCACGAAGTTGCGTAGTGGTGCGATAATTTTCATGCGTTTTTTCTACAGTTTTGTGATTCTTTTTAAAAGTTTAGAGAAAACGCAGGAAAATGTTCGCACCACCTTAAAATTTCGTCAGTCATTAAATAATGACAAAACGCAAAAACGTTATATTTTTTCACGTCAATTCCATCATAAGTTTGCCAGAAAAATTAAAAAAACGTGAATTTTGGCAGAAAGGGTGTAGAACATCCTTAAAATCCCTCTTTTCCAAGATAGTCATCCCACTAACAAAGGTGTCTACTCGATGCATATGATTTAAGATAGATCATCCAAACTGTAGTTGTCGATTCAGTGTAGGATGAGCAGTCCAATTTCACACACACCCCTCCCCCCCGTCCTCACAAGTCAAAGGAACCGTACCATGTTGTGTCGTGTTAATGTTGTATATCGAAACTCCACGTGAGTCGTTAAGTGTAGCCAGGCGAAGAAAATTTAAAACGGGAAAAAAAAAATTATTTATCATCGATAATTCCTTACATGAATTATAACCTCAACGAGAGTAAGAAATTAATTCATCAAATTCTCCCTACCATTATTTTTTAAACAATAGTTGCTCGCTCCACTAGGGCATTCTGTACATTCAGGATACCCAGAACCATAAATTCTTTACCAAAAATGTTTGCCACTGCCGATAATTTTCGTATTAGTCATGAAATTTTTATTTATTGTCCTCTAATTTTTTGAATTTTTTCTCCATTTTAATCTTTTCCCTAATCCCGGAAAATTCATTTCCTCGTACGACTCTATTATTTTGCCACATCTAAATTAATTATTATCAAAAATACTACTGCCAATTGAGCACGAACTCAACCAGAATGTTTTTATTCATATAAATTTCTATTGACAATTTATTTCAGATTTTTATCTTCAAAATTTAAGTTGTGTTTATACTAGTTTAAAAGGTGTTTAAGTATTCCATAATTGAGCTGCTCACCCTAACTTTTTTTAGAGTTATTGAACTTATTCTAACTATAAATGAAAAAGACTAAACCACATAATGGCAAATGAGAATGAAAACATTAATCTACAATGCACAAATCATCCTTAAATGATAATTAAGAAGCAACATACCGCGATACATTTTTCCTACATATTTGCAAGAATGTAAAAAAAATTAATGTTCATTAAAGACGTGGAATTCATCACATTGAGGCAAAAGAATATGCACGAAAGTTTCGTCAATGTAGGAATAACTAACGATTTATTAAAAAATTCAGGAAGACTGACCTTATGATCCTCCAGACAAAGAGGGTGGTAGTTTTTATCCTCAAAGCTTACAGCTGGCCTCAAGTGCCACTCCTCCTTCTCTTCATTGTAAAACTGCTCGAAAGCATCGTGGCATACTTGACACTGTGCATCCTCATCACCTCCTGTTGGTACACTTGGTAAAATTGTTTCCTGAGGAGTATCCTCGGTGTTTGCTCCCTCAGTCTCAGCATTTTGCTTCTCCATTTCAAACCAACTTCGAGCTGTGAACAAAAATAATGGAAGGAAAATTAATAAGTTTCCTGTCACGTGAGCTGTAGGACAATATTTCAATTCTAGAATGATGAGACGATTGAGTCCAATGGAAATTTTTTTCCAATGTCGCGCTCATCTTATTTCTTCGTAGAAGACAGGAAACGTTTTTTAGAAAGAAGGCTTTCTGAACAAGATGATTTACCATTTTTCTATTTTAAATACATCTGTTGAGAGATCTATTCCATAAAATGATAAAACGTTTTATTCCTGTGCAATTATGTAAATATCTATATCAATGAGTGATTTCAACAGGAATTATAACGAAACCTCTTCAATGGAAAATTTTGTTTGTTTTTTACAGAGCTTTCCAACACTTCAACATGTATCACCTTCATGCAATTGAATTATCTCATGAATGAGCGACGCCAGGAGAAAATATCACAAATTTTTTTCGATGGATAATTTCATAAGCTCAGACATTTTTCCAAATTTTGTCACACAGGCACTCATTCCTAAGATAAATGTAGATTTACGGGTATCCAAGTATCTTTTATAGTTTGCTCAAGACCACACTATAGATTCAACCACTCTCAATTATCAAATTTGTCAATTAAACTGCGTAAGAAAAATTGGCAAAAAATGGTGAACATTCAGCGTCATTTAAATTACATTTCGCACAGAATTGTCATTTTTTAAAATATTCGTTGTTTATAAATAAATAGTTTAAATGGTTTAAACTTTCGGAATTCTTTTTTTTAAGCATGAAATCGATTTTTGGTAAAATTTTGAATATGAATAAATTTGTTACGATTCCGAACAAATCATTTTTATGGTGGAAAACTGATTGTTTAATAATTATTTGTAAAAAAGGTTCGTGATGTTCAAAAATTGCAATTTGTTAATTATTTCATCAATCTCTCTCAAAAAGTAAACTTTCCAATTTTTTTCCAGATTTTTAAATGTTTTCTAATGGTTCAATATCGAGATTCAAATTCTGCAAAGTTTGAATAATAAAATCATTGTAAAATGTCCGGAAACTTAGGGTCAAATGGGGCTCAAATAAAAGTTCTGATGTTCGATTACAAAAGTAGAAAAGCATTTCACTGGAGAAAAAATAATCAAAGTACTTAGATATCCTCAAATAGAATAGTCAAGAAAAGCAAAAAAAATCAGTTTTCCTCAGACTTTAGCTTTTTCCCAATGTCTAGAAACTAAATATAGATTAACAACTCTTCATCTATACTCTTCCCCAGCTCTGATTTTGCTCTACGAAAACACCTGTTTTTTTTTTCAACCATTGGTTTATCTCATGTCATTTTACTACTCGAATCAACAAATATAATCCCATAAAAAAAATACTCACCCCTATCATCAGATTCTTCACAAGTCTCGAACTGGGTCCAGTCACTAGTATCATAGTACCACGCTCTAGAATGCGCTTTTCTAGCTGAATCCCTTTCCCTTCGGTTCTGCCTAAAGTGCCAATCCAAATGAGCACTGTACTTCATGGGTCTATCAGGCCCAAACCTGAGACTGCAAGAGCCACACTGCATTCCACTGTACAACGGTACTGGATTAGCAGACATCTTGAGCGTTTCTGGTTTATCAAACAAGATGGGTGGCGCCTCAGGCTCCTTCTTCACCTCCGTCTCCTTCTTCACATCAGCAGCAGCCCCAGTGATCTTGGGAACAATTCCGGTATCCACGAGCCTTTGGAACAACTCATTGAGATTCAAGTTCAACGGTAGTACTGGGGCAGCAGGAATGGGTTTGTCTGTTGGCTCAGCCTCGTATGACATTCCAGAGGCTGGTGCCATCGCAGTAGACAGTGCAGAGGATAACATATCCAGCTGTAAATCAGATTTAGATCCAGACTGAAGATCACTAGCGTCCTGAGACACTGAATCCTGCTCAAGTCCAGACAACGAGGTGCTAACACTCCCGCCAGAAGTCTCAGATTTCTCTGGAACAACAGGAACATCATTGCTCCCCTCATCAGGACTCTCCCCCTTCATCCCGGCGATCTTAACAGCACCTGCACGAACACCTCTAGGCAATACCGAAAACCTGATGAAATGTTTCTTATCTCCGATCATAATAGGCTTGGGTAGCCCTCCAAACTCAACAGCAAACGGTCTTCCATTCAGCATAACCGTTTTCAATGAGTCAGTGAACTCCAACGTGTGATTTTGACCATCGAGCTCGAATATCTGGGGTTTAGCATCCAGAAAAACTGGCACCATAGTCCTAGCATTGATGATAAGATTGATCTTCGCTATTACAAGATCAGTCCTCTTGACCGAGCCAATCTTCACCTGGGGCGGAGGTCCCTCCAACTTTATGCCGACCTTTTTGGATCCCAAGTCCACTGTAATTGGTGGACCACCGAAATAGCACTCGTACCACCTGTCATCGATGTACAATTCACGAGTTGGTGCCCCTAGTTTTATTTTATGAACTTCATTTTCATAGAGAAACTCTTTGTATGGCTCGTTGAAAGCACACATTATCGTGTCTTTATCATCGATGAGAATTCTACGAGCGCCATCCTGAAAGCCAATTTCTCTCGGATCGTCCCAGGACATGAAGACAACGCCGACTGAGCCGTAGTATCTGATCTCCCTGGGCATGTTGTCGATATTGATGGACTTCATGGTGTCACTGGCAATCTCCTCCAGGAGTTGTGGGTCTGGGCAGGGGAGTTCCCTGTTGGGTCTGCCGTTCTCCTCAGGCGTGTACTTATCTTCCAATTGTGGAGGTGATGACGGTGGTACTGAGGTGTTCACAGGGGTGACAGGATTGGGGAGATGACCCAGGAGGTTTCCTCGAGGTGGTCCATTCATGAGGAGGCCAGCGGGGCCGTTGATGTTGAGGGGGTTGATGCCCAGAGGACCCATGGGACCGTTCGGCATGATACCAGGCATCATGGGACCATTGGGGCCCATCGGACCCATCATTCCACCCATTCGGGGGCCAATGTTCGAGTTAAAGCCACCGTGGAACTGATTGAAGTCTGGACGCATTGGGGGAAATCTGGGGTTCTGCCAGGGGCCAACTGGCCTAAATTCAGGGTTAAAGTGAGTCCCTGGGCCGAAGGGAGGGTGGGCCCAGGGGCCTGGCTGCCAGGGCTGATTCCAACGGGGTCCGTTTCGGTTGTGGTGGTCCTTCCTGTGACCCATGTCCCCGTCATTCGGACTGTAGCCACCGATATCGATACCCTTCTCCCAGACAAGAGAACCTATTTCCTTTTCTTTTCTCTGGGCAGCTCGAAGCTTCTGGTCCTCATTCATCTGCCAAATCTCTTGAATCAATTTGTGGTATTCGGTTTTGCTTATTGATCCGTCTCGCCACTGTTCCTCTGCTTGTTTCATTATTATTTCAATATTTCTACCGCCACGGGAGAGATCTGATTTGTCAGTGTCTTTGTTTCTGCGGTTTGGACGGGAGTCCTCGTCACTGGAGAAACCTCGACGACGGTCTTTGGGGTCGTCTGAGAGCTTGTACAGTCGGGGACGACCTAGGCGGTCTTTGTTACGGTCTCGGTCACGCTTTTCATCGAAGCTTGTTTGCTTCTCGCGATCGTTTTTGGAGGGGGTTTTCAGTTTTGCCCAGCTTGCTTTATTGTCATCACCGGAGATTACGGGTGGGGGTGGGGTTGGCGGTCGACCTGCTTTTGGATTCGTCAGGGTACGTAGGTCAACGTCTTCGTGGCCGAATAATCTGGAGAAGTGAAGTGAGGAAGAGATATTATTAGGAGGAAAATCGGTGGAAAGTGGGGAAATGAAATAAACCATGGGATGACATGAATATTTTTATGGGAAATAGGGGAGAGTTTGGGAGGCAGAGGCTGGAAAATGCAATTCAAATGCCGTTTCATTTTGTCCTTAGATCAAGAAAAGGTGAGTTTAGAAGAAATTATCGAGAGATATTTGTAAACAAGAGAATTGTCGGCAGACAAGTCTTCTGATCAATTCTGTCGTGAATCGGTAAATTAGAGTAAGTGCATTTTTTTCAAAAAAAAATGTTTTCACTAAATCGCTTCCACAAATTGATGGAAAATCCCTTATTTCATTACAAGTCCATTTGATGTTACAAGAGGGGACCTTTGTGACCCTGCGTAAATTCTTTGGAACTGTAAGAATTTTTGCAATACATTACAAAGCATCATTCCTTGAACTGTATACAGTAAATTTATTTGAGTTGTCTTTTTTCAATTTCAGCTGGGATGGTGCTTTCTTGTGGAAGGAATTGAGTTATTCTATCTATTTAATTTGGAATTCCGAGATAGACTTTCTTGAATCATCTTCTCAAGTAATCTCGAGTAATTTATCTAGATTCATTTTTTCATGAATATCGATTCTCGACCATGCTTTTTCACTAATTCAATTTGAATTTAATGCGAAGCCTCGATTTAAGGATTCATATTTGAATTCTCAAGAAAAATGAATAGTATGGATATTGTAGAAAGATACGTACGCATCAAACTTCTCCGTTTTCGTCCTCTTTGATGCTCCCCCATCGATATGTTCAGCACTTTGTCTCTTATTCACTGGCGGTAGAACTCGCAGATCTAAGTCCTCTTCTAGAAATCAACGACACGTACATAAAACAGATTCACAAAACTCCAGAAACAAAAAAATTAAAGTTATACAATAAAAAAAAACATCATTAAAATCTGTAATGAAAAATTTAGTAGTGAAGCGTAAAAATGATTCAACTCGGCATCATCCATTTTGTATATTGTTGAATGATCTCGGGGATGGATGATATTATGACGAAAATCATTGAATTATTTTTCATAGAAAACTCTCTTGCTTATCGAAAAAGTCTTTTGACATTTCTACATCACCGAGAACAAAGATTATTTCCGCCAGATGAATATTTCAACAGTAATTTCAAAATGTCCTAAATTAGATTCCAGGCATTACAACTATTATCCATCATAGAATAATTAATAATTGAGGGAGTTCATTCGATGTCATATGGAACATAATCATTTCACGATGGATCGTAATTGCAACGCATGACTGTTCTATACCGGCAAGAGAGACAAAAAATATAAAACTATTTGAATCAACCTGAAATACAATCTCAATGGTTCAATTATCTTACAAATGAACAGGGTGTATCATCGAGAGATCTTTTGGGAAGAATTTTCTCTCTAACAAAAAAGATCCCTCTACATCATCGTCTGAAACAACTCGCTACCAAGACAATCCTCCCAATTCCCCACTTCACCATTGAATAAATAAAATCATCAAGACTCACTCTTTTCATTAATGACAACAGCAACACTGGTTGGTGGTAGAGCAGCCCTAAGATCTTCATCCTTACTAGCCGACTCAATGAGACTCTCACTATCATCAGCAAGCCCAGATTGCTCAGGACTGGAGCCCGGACCCTCCTTATTCCTCCTAATATAATTTCTCTGTCTTGTATTCTGCCTGATATCTTTGAAAGCTGGTGGATGAGGAGGTGATACAATGAGTGAACCAGACTGTTCCTCCTCAGTAAGACCACCTGTACTAACGATTGACGTTGAAACCTCCTTAGCATTTAAATTACGCCTTGGAATACGATACGGACTTGGACTACGTTTTCTCCCTTTACCGCTTAATTTCTTACGATTTTTTGATAATGGGGACGAGGACTGTGGTGAGGTACGTAAAGACGTTGGTGAACTGTCTGAGCTCTCCTTATCACGTGATTTTGATCTAACTGGACTCGCTTCACGATCTAATTTAATTAATTTCGTTGGTGAAGTTGATGACTGTTTTAAACGCGTTTTATTACCTAACTTTCTATGTGATGATTTTGAGGATACTGTTGTTTTATCACATCTAGATGATGATGTATCACGCTTACTGTCTTTAACTCTATTATCACTATGTGACCGATTAACACTCGTATTTGACGATACGGATGATAATAAATTTGCTGATAATGATGAATTTGTCGATATACCAACTTGATTCATTAATTTTGCATTATTTATGGATAAACTATTGTTACTATTGCTAGAGGTTCGTTCTTTCTTTTGATTTGAACGATTTGATACACTATCTTTACACGAATTTAATGGTTTATTATTGTTGATTGGATTATCGTTAATACTAGGTTTCAACGATCCTTCGCCGATCGGTGGATTATTCATTGTTGGCTTGATATTGCTAGCCTTTTTCATTGTCAACTGCTGCTTTAATTGATCAGAAAGTACAGTAGTTATTGACGATGTTGAGGTGACTTGGGTGATTTCCATTGGGGGCTGTTGAGTGGTGGATTTCAGGCGGGGATCACGGGATGTCTGGCGGGCTGAGGCTACCATCAGACTGCTTGCTGGAGCTATTCGAGGGCCATTCGTTGTGCCGGCATTTTTCAGGAGAGACGCAGTTGCTGCTGGGAACTAGAAATTCAAAGGAAAAATTAGTCATTTTGATTTTTCAGTTTGTTTTTTTCTGTTTGTTCCATGGTGTTTACTTCGTTCTTTAGTTTTTTATCTCTGCTGACCTGCTTAGACACTTGTTTCACCACTTGACTAGGCATAACTGGAGCCACTGGCTTTCCCTGGATCGCCTCAGTCGTTGGAACGACCATGGCCGTTGGTAATATCTGTTGATCAAGACAAATTCATTTAGTTTCATTCAAAGTAGTTGATTTTTTTCGTGAATTGATCAGGTGAATTTAGGATAGTTACCATTCCAGACTTGACAACAGCATCCTGCTCATCCAGTTCCTTCTGTTGCTCCTCGAAATTCAATTTTGCTTGTAGTAACTCCAGTTCAACTTTTTGCTTTTGCAGTTCCAGTAGTTTTTTCTGCTGATTTATCAGTTCTTCACGTTTTGAGTTTAGTTTTATAGGTGTTAGATCGGGGGAGGGAACTGACAGTGGCACTGTTACTGATGGGGCTTGGGTTGATGATACCTGTGACTGGATGGAATAAAAAATGAGAATTTGGCTTGAAATTTTAAAAATCTAATGAGTGGATTTCTATGAGGATTTTTTGGAGAAAAAAGTGAGAACCACAATGAGAGAAAAGATGATTTATGCCAAATGAATATACTTTAGACAGCCAAGTGCCCGAAATTTTAATATTAAATCTGCTCGCAACTTCTGGTTTTAATCAAATTTGTCTGGCGCAAAATGTTCTTTCTTGCTGTACAAAAAAGGTGTTTATGTAAATTCCAATTACACATACAAAAAAGAACAAGCTTTATTTTAAGATTTATGATCTCAAACGGAGAGTTTTGAAAGTCAATCGTAACAAATTTATTCATATTCAGAATTTTATCGGAAATCGATTTCATACCTAAAAAAATAAGTTTTCCGAAAGTGTACACAATTTCAATTATTTATGAATAAACAACGAATGTTAAAAAAAATAATTCTGTGCAAAATGTAATTTTAATGACGCTGAATATTCATAATTTTTTTCAAATTTTTCTCACACAATTTAATTGACAAATTTGACGATTGAAAATGGTTGAATCTATAGTGTGGTCTATATCATATCTGATATCAAAAGTATCAACTTGAGTCTATGAAAGTCTCAAAGTAAGACTTTCAGGAGGTTTAAATTAAAATCTCAAAGTCTCAAATTGCGACTTTTAAAACGCAACTTGAGAATTTCAGGCGTCAAGCCAAGATTTATGACGATCTCATTTTAAGACCTTTGAAATCGTAAAATAAGGTATTATTTTTTGGGTAATTCCTTTCAATCCCAAGGTATTTTGGAAAAACTGTTTTTGAAGTGAAATCGACCGATTTTAAGAATAAATTTAGAATCGGATAAATGAAATTTCAGCTCATAATTTTTTGCAAAATATCTAAGAACATAAAATAAGTAACGAACGTTTTCGAGAGAAAAATCAGACCTACAATAAAGATTGTCAGCAAAATTTTGTTGTCTCTCTTATATTCTAAAAATATCTTCCAAAAATTTAGTAGCGAAGCGGTAAAACGGTTTAAGCAAATTTTGAGTGTTGTCCAGTTTTCAATGAATATCTCGAAATCTAAGGCAGATAGCGCAATTTTTGCCATGACCTTTGTTGTAGCACTCAATTCGCTCTACTGAAAAGGTCATTACGAACATATCGTTATCTCTCTTAGATTCGGAGATATCCCTCGAAAAATCAGCTAACGCCTAAATCGAGTTAGACAGTTTCACCACTTTGCTACTGAATTGATAGTGAGGCAAAATTGTCACCTCTTAGTAAATTAGTCATCGAAGGCTCAACTCCCAATTGAAATTTTTGAGAAATATCTTGGAATCGAAGAGATTGCAAAATTTTCCACAAATTTTTTGTAGTGAAAAATGAAAATTACAAAAAGGTCTCCACACAGCCACTGCGATTTCTCATAGATTCGGAGATGTTCCTCGAAAATTCAGCTAGGAGCTTATTCGACTTATTACTCTTTGCTGTTAAAAAGTAGTGAGAGGAGTGGAATAAAATGAAGGGAGCAATTACCATGGATAGAAATCTTGGATTCAGATGTATAGAACCCGAAGATATCGTTGGTGGTGATGCAGTGATGGGCCAGGCTGGATCGATACTCTGTACTCGTACATCAAGGGAATACAATTTAGTAGCTGGAAAAACACCATTCCACGTTTGTCTCAGCTTCCACATACTCGCCCTGGTAGCTTCATCAACCTGTTTAGTGATGAAACATCGTGTCAAGCCCACTTCAAAACTGCCCTTGGATAGTCTCATTCAATTCAATTTCAGAGGAATATTTCAAGTTGGAAGAAAGAAAATCAGCGATTTTGCAACAACAGAAGTGCATGCCTTTTCACCCTACAGTCGTAGTTATTGATCATCTTTTATTATAACTGGGGTTGATACTCGCGTATTGGCAAAACTATTATCTTATGATTCATCTGTTACTCAAGACCAAATCTTCCTACTACTGAAGAGTAGAAGTTGAGTTTTTGGTTTGGAAAAAATTGTTAAACTGCTAGCTTTTGAATTATCTTGGAACTCATTGAAAGACATTTATTGGAGAGAATTTTAATCATACATTTTCTCCCAGAAACAATTATTTCCACGTAAAATTACCAAATGATTAGTAGTGAAATGCTTCATGTTGAATTAAATATAATTTGTTACTAAGAGAGTATCTGATAATTGAAGAGTTCGAAGAAATGCTATGCGTCCTCTTGCAGGGGAAAATATAATTCCCATTAAAATGAAAAATCTCTTGGGATTTCTCCCTAGAACGATCCGGTCTCACGTAAAAGCAACAATTAATTAGTAGTGGAACGATTCATATCGAATAGAGTATGATCATGAATTAGGCCAGTATCTAGGGACTGAGTACTTGCAAGGAAAAATGTCGAGAAAACTTTTTTAACTAAACATCCTCAATATTTTCCCAACAAAATAATCATTTCTACGTATCATAAAACTGAGTAAAGTTAAGAAATAACCTCAACAGACTCTCTCTCTCTCTCTCTCTCTCTCTCTCTCTCTCTCTCTCTCTCTCTCGACATTTTTTTTGTAAAATTACTCTTTCCCTAGATAATTCAAGAAAACATAATGAATAAAGTTTCACCACATCCGATGACAACTAAAATGTAATCAATGATTTAATTACCTTCTCGAAGACACCACAAAATGTATTGACAATGTTTTGTGTGAAGAGGTTTAAATATGCTCCATTAACGTTCTTGACGATTGAGTCGATGAGATAAAGGACCGGTAGCTTGTACTTGCTTTCCACCTGAATAAAACAACAACAACACTATCCCACTGTTCCATCCAAAACTGCCCATTTCTTCAATAATTATTTTGCAATGTGAAATTTTTCATCACCGATAAATTCACAAGGTCAACTAGACAACCTTTCATATTCTCCTTGATGTGTCGTGACTTTTAGGTTGAATTTCTTTGCAGAAATTTTCATCATTATCATTATTTCTTAATTATAAATAATATTTATATCTACACTCATTTTCAAATGATGGAAGAAGAGTTGATAAACTTCTCTTTCATTCGTGAATTGTCAACTTATTTTTTATTTATAAAATCAGACACTTCGATGTGAAATTTACATATGTAAACATCCACTGGATTGTAGACACAAGTGCCAACATAATTCTCCGAAGAGGTGAAAAAAAAAGTGAAAAAAAGCCCGATATTTTAAGTTTTTTTAAGATTGCTGAATTATAATTTGCACTCTTTCAATTTAGTTCGTCGTTTAGGAATTTATTTTATTGGAAAAAATCGCTTTTCCTTGAGAAAAAATGTGTTTTTTCCCTTTAATTAACCTTAATTCAATTCGACAAACAATTCATAGGCGAAGCAGAGACGAAATATTACAGAAGAGAAAGTGAGATAGAGAAAAAAAGTAATTCAAAAACAAACGATGGCTGCGGTGAAATGTCGGTAGTTTGTAAAAAACGGTACTTTATTTTTTTTCCACATTATCATGGTTATTCATAATACTGAATATTATCACAGACAGAAGTTTTACGTCTTTTATCTTTTTTTTGTACCGTAGAACATGAAGAACCTGGAAGAGAATTCTAACTATTTTCGTACCTTCACTCAGGTGCACACAGTAGGTTTTCTTTGTCAATTCTGTGCCAATTTGTGTACTCATTAATTCTATTCCAATGTATCACTTTTACATGCGAAAGTATTTCAAAATATTTTCACGTTGTCATTGTTTTAAGGCCCCATGTTTAATTTACAGGTGAAGAGAATTTAATGTGCTGACACTGATTAATATTTTCTCATTCATCGTGTAGAAATTAATGCTCATAGCTTTTTAGATTTTATATGACAGTATGAAGATTAATATTCATTCGTTTTAAATATTTTTTGTGTCTTGAAGTGATAAAAAGATCCAAGAATATAGCCGAACATCGCCAAGAATATCGCTTTAGGAGTAATTTAAATGACTATTTTCACCTTCGTCAATTGCATTGTAAATAATGGTAAGATACGTTCCACTGATAATTATAATTATAGGCCCTCTCCCAAATGTAGAATTCAACCAATAACATGAAAGAAACATGAGTTTTGTGGCTGTGAAAGTGAAATCTGAACAACTTGTCTACGTCAAAAAGAACTTGGAAAATTCCTGTTAAATTTTTTCAAATCCTTGGATCTCTTTACATCTCCAATTTTCAAAAACTATACAACGTGCATTGGATCAAAACGTATCCACTAACAAAATCCGAGAACACTGAACAAAAATTATCTTTATTTTCCTGTAAAAAAAATTACAGAGATGATCTGAAAAATAGTTGATAAATTTTCGACCAAGAGATCTGAGCTTGAAATCCTTTGAAAAATCTTATCAGTTCCCTATCTAGAGTCTGGATACGTTGTGACTAGAGTTAAAAACATTCTCCCTCACCCTCATTGAAAAAAAGCTAGCAAATAAGAAAATATTTATGACTCTCACTCCTTCGAGACTGTAAATTTTTAACAAACTGGCGTGAAATTGATAGGGCCCATGTTCAATTTAACATTTTCGTCAATCATTTCTTAACAATTTGTTAAATTAACTCTATGTTTAAAACTACGGAGGATAAGTAACCTTTTGTAAGTGATTCTCAACAGCTTCGACGATTGCCTCGGCGTGTTCAACGTTGTCCTCAGCAAGCATTGTGAGCATATTTATGAGGGGCTTTGAATTGATGGTGAGGTCCTTCAGGGATGAAAAGTAGTCATCCGCTATTTCCTTTGCCTTTGTCGACGTCATCCTGAGTTTAGTCAATTTATTTTCTTCTCCGATATTTTTCTCTATATTATCTATCCGAGACAGCTAGAGTTCCGCTGGTTCCGATTTTTATGTGGTTTCTTCTCTGTTACACACATGGAAACAGAAATACATCAACTTTATTTTTTCCTTCGTATTGAATTAGCTAGATAACTCAAATTGATTGAATTGATAATCTACGTGATTCTGAAATTGAAAAGGCAAATGCGCAATATTTTTTCTGCTTCGACTCAAGAAAAACGAACACGATTTCCGGTTGTTGGAAAAAAATGATTGATGATTGATGGAGATGAATTATGCGGCGAAAGGGTTGGAGGCAAAAGCGGCACAAATATATTTCTCATGCAGATTATTTCGACAATAATCGGTTATTATCAAACAATTGTATTACTTCACAGATGGGAAAACTTCGTTATTACGCAATTATCACAGAATTGTGATTTTAGCACAAAATGTCAGAAGACGTGTTTTGCGGTCCATTGAACTCTCTGCAAAAAAATCTGATGAAATTCTCTAAACTCTTTCGTTAAGAGCCGTAGTTCATTCCTTCCAACTACTTCACAATTGAATTCATTTTCAGTCAATTATTGATGTTGAATGATGAAGATCCGTGTGTTGTACGGAATGGGATTGTTGCATTAACATCACTGCAATTTCAGTTGCATCACATCATCAACTCGACAATTACCGACAGCACGAAGGCTTTCAAGTACCTCAACATCGCGTGAATTATTTAACAAGATTTCTACATTTATTCACGCGTATTCCACGGAATTATGAATTATGAGATGAGCCAGTCGAAGACTTAACTGAACTATTACAACTGATAATGTATCACAAGGCGTATATTCATAAACCAGAATAACTGGAATACAAATGTAGTAAAGAACAGGGAACAGGTCTTAAAATCGTAAACTCATTATATTTCAAATATCTTTGAAACTACTGGGTCAAGAGAAAAATGTGAACAGCGCATTTTTGTAGCCTATGAAATATCCTACACAAAAAAACCTTTCAACATAATCTTTTGAATCCATGAAAAGACTGCATTTACATGACCTGAATAATTTGTTATTACTGTCCTGTCATTGTCACCACTTAATCGTGCAAACATCTTTAAAATTACTGAATTGCGAGAAAAATCGGAGCAGACCTTGTCTGTAGCCCATAAAATTCCTTACAGAATGGTCTCCAGTATTTGCCTCCACAAGTCCACCTTTTTCATTTATTACCTATTCATTACATTCACTGTAAGTATTTGACCTAATCCGCCTTTTCATAAGGCTAAGGGCTGCGGACAGAATTCTCAGAAGGTCAAACCTATGAGTGAAAATACCTGGCGCCTGGGGGAGGCGCAGAGCACGTTTACACAGAAATGCATTGACCCCTGAGTATCGAATAGAGCTGTTAATCTCTAGGCAATTATTCCAAACGGATAAACTCTCTCTCTTTATTTGATTGCAACAAGTTAACATCTTTCGCAGGAGTTTCTCGAATCTGAGGGAAATTACAAAATTACAGAATGTTTCAACAATAATTTCGATATCCGTCTCAATTTCCGAGATATCTCGAAAAACCGTATGGGATGCCGAAAAAGACTTGGGCCGTTTCATTTCTTTGCTACTAAATTGTTCACAATCGTTAAACATTTGCTCACCCTCTACCTTCCCACTAAAAATTAATATGCATTATTGTTTTCTCTAGTAAACGGTTGTTTCGATAAGAAAAACTGCTCGACACAGCTGAAATTTTCAATGACGCATTCGTCCGACTTTCCTCAACATACACACATATATAGTAACCAGCCTTATCACCTCAGTCCACAGTGCGACAAAAAAAAATCCAGAAAATCCAACGACGAGAAAAAAATATTCTACGCATGAAATCTAGGAGAAATTGGGTGAAAACTACGTGAGGATGAAAATACAACGCGGTATTTATGTAATCGTGGCCCGTTGGTGAAAATCAGAACGGCCTTTTGTAGATGTCCCGCAGATGCCATATTAATAAAACAAAGTAAACAGAAAAATTCAGGGCGAATATTTTTTTGTTTAATTATCACGCCATTAGTTACAAATTTTCGACGTTGTTTATTAATTTCGAGTGGATGATGCACACACTCGCACGATAACGAATGGATTTCATTCACGCAGCTGGTATTTTATCCAACGCCCGAGAGCACATTCATTCCACTTTTACACGAGAAAAAAATAGTAAACGTTTCACTGACCAAATAAATATCACTCACTGATTACCAGTAAAATAGGAAAATATTAGTGTTTATTTATTTACCTTATCCAGGCATTGTGATTATTTTTTGTTATACTGCGATAAATAGAGGAATGAGGATAAACTGCTGCACCTTTTCGCAATATTAACACACGCACTACTGCTTACGCGAACGATATTACCACGGGAAAATGGCGACAATTCTACTCGGGCTGGGGTTGTGAAGCAAAATGCGTGTGAATGGTACGCGACTTGTTATTGGTCGCCTGCCGAGTGTGCACGTTATATCCGGAGGTGGATCGACCAATGGCTGGGGAGCTTACAGAGTGACGAGAAATCGTGCAATCACGCTCACCTGTTTGGTGGGGTTGTAGATTGCGGACATCTAGCGGTTCATTCATGAAATTTGAGGGAATGAACTTGAAAAAATGAGGATTTCTACGTTGATTCTGATATGAAACCAAAAACTACGAGTGTAGCTAGTTTTTTTTTGGAATTCCGTTCATTTAAAACCTAAAATTTTTTGTTATTGTTTTTTCTCGGAGCGATTAATTCTCATTGAAAATTCATGAGTGGCTAGAAACAAATAAAAAACAAACTAAATCGAAATTGGCAGCTAAAAAATAATATCTTATAGTAAAGTTTCAACGGTCTTTTTTTATTGTTTAGAGTGTGCACATCAACAAGTTTTATTTACACAATCAGTAGGGGAGAGTGGGGTAAAATGGACACTTTAGACGTTTGTTTTAATTACTCATAACTCAGAAACAAATTTATCAATTGAGCTCAGTGTAAGCTCATCACAAAGGGAAAGAATTGTTCTTTGCAATAAACAAAGAATTATTCAATTTTATCAACATTTCAACCCAGTCATTAACATTTAAAAAAAAGTCAAGTCGCCATTTTACCCCAACCTCCCCTAATGTTCTGTTAACGTAATCAAAATATTTACACTTCTTACAATCATTGATTTTAGATATTACATAATAATAATCCGATAAAATTTGTAGTCTTCACTACTTCATTTCTGTCATTTATTCGGTTCATTCTATCAAAAGACAAGGGTAGAAATCAAATTTATGGGTATTCTTCCATTATTCGGAAAAATATATCGATTTTAAAACTTTCCCAGAGACATTCAACATTTTTTTTATTTCTTCCCACGCATGAAAAAATTCAGTAGAAAACGAGCGAATTCGCTAGAAAATTCTATTGGAATTCTATAGGAATTCTCTGGGGTTTCTATAGGATTTCTATCGGAATTCTATTGAACAATTCTATTGAACAAAATTATTGAATATTACATAAGAAAAAGTCAATAGATTTCGAATTTCTGTTAAAATTTTTTTCTTAAATCTTTTCTATTAGAATTATTGGGCACAAATTTTTCAAGTTTTTTCCGCTGGATTTTGTTTTGTTTTGCATTGCAGACTCCGAGTGGAAAAAACTTAGAAAATTGGTGCCCAAGCATTCTTACAGAAGAAATCTCAAAAGAAGAATTTAAACAGAAATTCGAAATCTATTGACTTTTTCTTATCGAATATCCAATGGATTCAACGCAAAAAACCAATAGAATTTTTCAATAGAATTCCAATAGGAATCCTATAGAAACCCCCACAGAATTCCTATAGAATTCCAATGGAATTTTATAGCGAATTCGCTAGGTTTGCTATTGAATTTTTTCATACGTGCCCGCCTATATTCTTTTGCATTTCTTTCATTTCTTATCGTTGAAATTAACGATAAGAAAAAGAACAAATTTTTTCAATTTTAGCCGATTATCCCTTTTTTTTTATTTTTAGTCTCCAATTCCACATTTTGCAATTCATTGCCATTTACGTAATTCTATTCATTCTATCAAAAGACAAAGAAAGGAATCGAATTTATGAGTATACTTTCATTATTTGAAAAAAAAAAACATTTAAGGAGGGACCCCGGTGAAATTTGAGAGTCTTCGGTGCATCTGGGGACTTATTGAACGACTTTATATGATGGGATATGTTAAAAAGTGGGAAAAATCGCGGACCCAAACGGTTTTGTCCCGTACTTCCACGGCAAACGTCGTTTTTCGTGCTTCTACCTTTAAAACGTTCCTCGTTCCCCAATTTTAATCCGACTTGATTTTTTTTTCAAAATGTTCGTGACATTCCAAAGAACAAAGGTAAGCTTCCGTTCTACGATCCATTATATAGATCACGAAAAAAAAGAAAAAGATGAAAAAAGGGGGTTTTCCTCTTGATCGTCAACTATTCAAAATAAAGACTTTGCAGGCATTATGCAAAAACAATCAGAGGGGAAAACCCTTTTTTTCGTTTTTTTTGTTTTTTTTTAGATTTTCTCATGATCTATATAATGGATCGTAAAACGGAAGCTTAACTTTGTTCTTTGCAGTCTCACGAACATTTTGAAAAAATAAAAATCAAATCAGATCAAAATTGGGGAACGAGGAACGTTTGAAAGGTAGAGACATGAAAAACGACGTTTTCCGTGAAAGTACGGGGCAAAATCGATTGGCTCCAGGATTTTTCCCACTTTTTAACATATCCCATCATACAACTAAAGTCGCTCAATAAGTCCCTAGATCCACCGAAGACTTTCAAATTTCACCGGGGTCCCCCGTTAAAAACTTTGCGGAAACATTGAAAAATTGATTTTTTTAGTTCTCCCCGCCCACTTTGCTGCATTTTTTGAATTTCTTCCCGCTGAAATATTGATATTCCTCTAATACTTGAAGAAAAAAAGTGATTCGAAGTCTCCGCCGACATAAAAGAATTAAAAAATCCATTTTCTAGCCGATTATCCCTTTCTGATTGTCTTTTCATGTTCTTTTTCATAATAATAATTGGAACCCGACCATAGGAACGAGAAGTACCGATATCCTTTTACCCTATGAAGGGAAAGAGATTCAAAAATTTTCAGGAATACTTGGAGAAATCTTTGTATTACTATTAGAATAAACTAGCGAACGGGCGCGAAGCCTACTATGTATAATAAAATGGTGTAGTATTTTAATGATGTTGCTCTGTTCTTTTTAAAAGAGGGGTCATTGGTTTTGTATCTGGAACTAAAATAAGATTTCCTGGAATCTTAATCTGAAGCCTGAAATTCTTAGGTTTAGAAAGTTTTGAAGTCTTAAGTTGAGACTTTGAAAGGTTTTAATTTCAGATCTACAAAGTCTCTAGTTAATATTTTCGAAGCCTTCAGTTTGAGACTTTCCAACTCTCAAGTTGAATCTTTTGAAGGTCTCAATTTGAGACTTATAGACTGAAGTTGATACTTTTGAATGTCTCAAGTTAAGACTTTCAGAACTTAATTTTTTTTATAGTGGAGTTCTGAAAATTTTAGCTTGAAAATTTTTAAAGTCCTAATTGAGAATAATTGAGACGGAAAGTTTCAACTAAAGGCTGCTAAAAGTTTTAACTTGAGACTGTTAAAAATCTCAAGAGAGTTTTGAAATTGAGAGTTTTGAAAGTCTCAATTTAGGATCATAAGCCTCAAAAGGCTACAGGAACTTCTTGGTTTTCTGTTGGGTTGATGGAAAAAAACTGTAAAATAAAGACCCGCATCGATCACGTATTAGAAGTAGAATTTGAGCTTTATTTCCAGGACTGTTTTTTTCAAGATTAAAATTTTTAATGTAGGGGAGGGTGAGGTAAAATGCTCCACATACAAGCATGAGTATCTGCTGACTCAATCAGATGATTTCCATCAATTGAATTTCATTTTGAAGCCTGGAAAAATAGCTTCGAAATGAGAAAATAAATGTTCAACTGCACCCTGCCAATCTCGAGTAGATAATGATTGGAAGCGGTCACTTGTAACCCCTCACCCATTCCATTTCAGCAATTTTGAAACAGATTGAATAATTATAAGCAAGAAATTGTTGTCAATGACTCAATGTTTCGATTTCTAGGCAAGCCCTCATCCAGGGTTTCTTTATTCTTTCAAAACACAAAAAAAAACAAATATAAAATCCTTTAACAATATAGTCATCAAATCGAAATGGAATACTTCAACGATCACATAACTTAATGTATTAATTTTAAGTTCGATCAATGTCTTTTCTTTTTAATTCTAGGAGAAGAACGCTAACTACCATTAGAAATCAGTAAAAATATTCTTTATTTGGTAGCTATGAAGCTTTTGAGATAAACTTTAATGTTAACAATGTTTTTTTCCCGCGCTCGTAGCTTTCACATTCACCGAGACCTCTTCAGCAGGTGCTGCCATCTTCAGTATTTTTTTGACTTAAAAATCCAGAATTTCAATCTCGGGCGGATCATCTATTGTATGCAGTATCTTGTTTAGTAGCTGAAATTCAATCGGTAGCTGGCTAAGTTCCTCAACGTCTTCGGACAGGCTCTCCTTTTCAAATATTTTATCAAAATCTTCTTCTCCAGTTAGCCTCAGTGTTTTTTCAATTCCTTGCATCTGAACCGTTGAAACATTTTCGAACGTTTCTGCAGTACTATCTTCCGTCGCAGATACGTCGTTCAAAAGTCCAACGTCTGCAATACGAGCCTGTTCCAATGCCTTCATTCGCCTCCTGATGGAATAAATGGTTCTTTAGGACTGATTAACGGGAATAAGTAGAATAACTTAATGTGGACTATTCAAATATTACGTGACACGGTTTTTGGACTTTTTAGACTCCTTCTCCCCTCAGTCTTAAGCCATCACAAAATGCATGACCCCTTTATTATGCCTAATTTTTTAGATTATTTATAAAATTGAATTTTAAAGATAAGAATAGGAAAAAAGAAAACAAATGTTTAGGTGAACGATTCAATCTTCATGCGATTCTCTCTGAAAATTTTGTAATTTATTAAGGTATTTTACTGAAAAACAGGTTTTTGTTACGATTGTCCAAATGTTTTTATAGATAATGTTTATAATATTCCCCAGTTATTAGAGAAAATTCTAAATAGTTACACAACACAGTTTAGGAGATGATAAATAGTGAAATGCGGGCTTTTAGCACCGCATCTTTCAATCTTATACGAGAAAACGGTTCTTACGATGGTCTTAAAAAACGAACCCGTGGTAGATTGGTAAATTCCGAATACGGTCAATTTTTTGTAAATTTTTATAGTACATAATTTTTGCCATATTCAACTCTAAAACATGGAAATTTCGTAAAACCAGTTGTTATTTGATTCAAACAGTTATTGTTGCCTTGATCAAGGCCATATAAGGATAAAAAAACAAAATAACTTGTGAGAATGTAATGAATCAAGTCATTTAGAATTGTTTTTTCGGAAATCCATAGGAACTAACGTTATCAGTGGTATTGTGTTAGAATATGCCTTAACGATATCCAAATAGTTCGGGCATTTTTTTCTGGATGAAATCCTCTTCAGAGTTTATACATAGAATAGATTAAGAGAAATTGTTGGGCGCAATATCAACATTAGTTTCGGAACATTTTATCGAGAAAACAATTTTTGAAAGAATGAAATTTAACGCATTGCGTACTTAAGAGCTGTATACTCCCACTTTCAATCCAATCGTTCATAGTCTTGAAGCATTTTATGGTACCCATGGCCATATATGATGTTGTTCGTGATGGTGGGAGAAAAATTTACTAATATATTTACTTAAGGATAATCGGGCGAGCCCGGAGGGTTGGAAAAAAAGCAGCCATTCTCAGTAGAAAAACTCAATAGAATTCAATTTTTCTATATAACTTATTCTATTGAGATATTTTCTATAGAATTTCCTCGGTTCAAATTTTCTAAGTTTTTTCGTTTGATTTTCTTGATGAGAAAAAAATAAAAATGGAATAAAAAAAATTAAGAAAATTTGAGTCGAGCAAATTCTATAGAAAATATATGAAACGAATAAGGTATATAAAAAAATCGAATTCTGTTGACTCTTTCTATTGAACATGTCAATAGAATCAGCCAAAAACTAATAGAAAGTGTAATAGAAATTCAATAGAATTTTCTAACGAATTCGATAGGTTTTTCTATTAAATTTTTTCGTGCGTGTGAAATCTTGTCTGAAAAAAAGTTGCTAATTTGAGCGAAGTAGGTACTTGGACATCCGTAAGTGGTTGCCATCACAATATTCCGAAATTCCCGTTTGTAAATCTTTGGGATAGTTTGAAGAACTAGTGGAACGTCAGTTTTTTTATAAGAAGATGAGAACTAAATTACCTCTGCGATTTCGTGGACGAAAATTCGAAGAAAAATATGGTGTGATATCACAATCTGAGGAACCCCCTCCCCCCTTTCGTCGCAGAGCGTCACAACAACAGACTCCCCCGCCCCCCTAATCGTGCGACTTCATATTCGAATGCCCCCACACTGAGAAATAAAATTACTTCTGCCAAGTAAATTTACTTATCACAAGTAAATGTATATAAATATTTGCATTTGAAATTTGTGGATTTTATTGTAATGACTAAATTTACTTGACAAAAGTATTTTTTTCTCAGTGCAATGGAATGACACAATTAGTTGAAGCATTCAGATATTGTAATAAAAAGAATTATGAAAAATTGTATGAAATTAAACGTACTTATTGCGAAAAATTTTTTTACGACTGTGTCGTCTAACAGAACGTACTAATCGTCTCCGCCCACCGGGTGTAGTTGGTGGAAGATATCGCCGTTCTGCAGGTTTTCTGAATAACGCTTTGCATTTTCCACGGTCTCGTTCCTGTATAAATTCCAATTGCTGAACCCTCGAACAATATTCACTTCTTTCTTGAGATATTTTGTCAGAATATTCTTCATTTTCTGTGACTTCTCGCTGATATTCAGACCCAAAATTTCCGTATTTGTTTGCACAAATCTCATCAGAATCGTCTGGTTCTTGTTTGAATGCTTGCTGGTAAATCGTCAAAAAATTTCCGTTTCTCTCTGTACATATCTCATCAGGACCTTCTCGTTCTTGTTTGATTTCTTGCTGGTAAACCGTCAGAAAATTTCCACTTTTTTCTGTGAATTTTTCAGGAGAATCTGTTCTTTCATCTAGATCTTGTTCTTGTTTGATTCCCTGTTGCTGCACCATCAAACAATTGTCGCCCTTTTTATATATTTCATGGGAATCTTGTCTTTCGTGTGATTTTTGTTCTAATCCAATTCCATGAGGCTCAATCCTCGAGCGATGAACGCTGTTTCCCTCAGATGTCTCCTCAGAGTCTTCGGGTTCTAGTTTGACTTCTGGTTGGTAAACCGTCAGAAAGTTTCCAGTGTCATCATAATCTTCTGGCTCTTGTTTGATTCCTCCAGGAGGAATCTTAANATCTTGTCTGAAAAAAAGTTGCTAATTTGAGCGAAGTAGGTACTTGGACATCCGTAAGTGGTTGCCATCACAATATTCCGAAATTCCCGTTTGTAAATCTTTGGGATAGTTTGAAGAACTAGTGGAACGTCAGTTTTTTTATAAGAAGATGAGAACTAAATTACCTCTGCGATTTCGTGGACGAAAATTCGAAGAAAAATATGGTGTGATATCACAATCTGAGGAACCCCCTCCCCCCTTTCGTCGCAGAGCGTCACAACAACAGACTCCCCCGCCCCCCTAATCGTGCGACTTCATATTCGAATGCCCCCACACTGAGAAATAAAATTACTTCTGCCAAGTAAATTTACTTATCACAAGTAAATGTATATAAATATTTGCATTTGAAATTTGTGGATTTTATTGTAATGACTAAATTTACTTGACAAAAGTATTTTTTTCTCAGTGCAATGGAATGACACAATTAGTTGAAGCATTCAGATATTGTAATAAAAAGAATTATGAAAAATTGTATGAAATTAAACGTACTTATTGCGAAAAATTTTTTTACGACTGTGTCGTCTAACAGAACGTACTAATCGTCTCCGCCCACCGGGTGTAGTTGGTGGAAGATATCGCCGTTCTGCAGGTTTTCTGAATAACGCTTTGCATTTTCCACGGTCTCGTTCCTGTATAAATTCCAATTGCTGAACCCTCGAACAATATTCACTTCTTTCTTGAGATATTTTGTCAGAATATTCTTCATTTTCTGTGACTTCTCGCTGATATTCAGACCCAAAATTTCCGTATTTGTTTGCACAAATCTCATCAGAATCGTCTGGTTCTTGTTTGAATGCTTGCTGGTAAATCGTCAAAAAATTTCCGTTTCTCTCTGTACATATCTCATCAGGACCTTCTCGTTCTTGTTTGATTTCTTGCTGGTAAACCGTCAGAAAATTTCCACTTTTTTCTGTGAATTTTTCAGGAGAATCTGTTCTTTCATCTAGATCTTGTTCTTGTTTGATTCCCTGTTGCTGCACCATCAAACAATTGTCGCCCTTTTTATATATTTCATGGGAATCTTGTCTTTCGTGTGATTTTTGTTCTAATCCAATTCCATGAGGCTCAATCCTCGAGCGATGAACGCTGTTTCCCTCAGATGTCTCCTCAGAGTCTTCGGGTTCTAGTTTGACTTCTGGTTGGTAAACCGTCAGAAAGTTTCCAGTGTCATCATAATCTTCTGGCTCTTGTTTGATTCCTCCAGGAGGAATCTTAAAAAAAATACTTCGATTCTCAAATTTTTCAGGAGAATTCATCCTGCCATCTAGGTCTCGTTCAACAGTTTTCGCATTACATTGTTCTCTTGCACAATTCAAAAGTGTATTCTGTAAGATGCGTATTTGCTCCAATCTTTTCATTCTTCTCCTGTGAAGAGATGAATAGAAATGAATATTACTTAAATTACTTAAAAAATAAATGATGATTGTAAAAACAAAATATAGCAGGAATGGGAGTGGGGCAAAGTGGAATGTTTATCGCTGACTGAAACCCCCAATATATTTGTTTGTAAACAAGGATATCAACAATTAAAGTTCTTCACAACCGTTCCACTTTGCCTCGTTCACTCCTAGAATACGACATCCAACGTACCGATTGGCAAAAATCTTCTTTTTATTGTATCGGAGGGCAGGTCTAATTTTTTTACTTCTCGGATTACCTCGTACATAACGACGTTTGTCTGGTGGAATTTGGAGAGTATGTAGACATATAAGCATCTCAGGATGGGTTTTCTCCCTATGTGTTAATTTCCGACTTCACTAGAGAAGGATTTGAAGAAGGATTCCATAACAATTGGAGAAGATTTCACATGGTGTTTTTCATAAAGTTTGAGGCCTCGTAGGGGTAATTATTTGCCAAATCTAATTTTCGTAAATGTTTCAAACTGAATTGTGTCCAGAAGATATAAAAATCGCTTTACCCGATAGTTTATTGAGAGACTTGAAGAACAATGAAACAACGTGTTGTGTTTTCTCCGTGTAGAACTGCTCAGCTGTTCTATTGCTACTGAGGATGGTAATGTAGGGAGTCGTGGTTCAGGTGCAGACGTTCTTTCCGGGACGATGTTGCATATCTTCATGATCGACGCACACTATGGCACAGGTCGAAATGTGCGGCAGGGATAATTCGAAATATTGTACGATATGACAGTATTTTATGTCATAAGGCGATAAAACTATTATCTGGCGAATGTGAGTTTATAATCTGAGCCGAAGGCGAGGATTATAATCACATTCGCCAGATAATGCTTTTATCGCCGTGTGACATATGATATTTTATGTCGTTCGGCCCGAAAACCGTGATCTAACCGAGCGAAGCGACGTTAGAATCGCGGTTTATCGGGCCTAATGACATAACTGTATTCTCTCGAATCGTACTATGAGTTCGTATCGTACAAATATTCGAATGGCAACTGTTTCTTTCATGTAGATAAAATGTACGTACACTGATAAAACGGTTTAGTCGAACCAAACGAGACTCTTTAACTATTACCACGATTCGTTAACTATTAGCGAATCGCGGTAACAGTTAAGAAGCCTCGTTTGGTGCAACTGAATCGTTCCACCTTTTCTATCAGCGTACATTTATTCTACAGTATTTCAATACAAAACTCACTATATATGTGGGTGTTTCTGCCAATTATTAATATGGTTTTGTCCCTTTAAAATTTTAACTCTGTTGAGGTCTTTTTAATGGTTCTGTCAGCATTTTGAAAGCCTAACAAGTTTTTTTTTTATTTTCAGAATTTTATGGTAAGCAAAAAGTCAATGTTTTACACTTTTACACCTCATTTCATTATTGTTCCTTTCTGAAGGCAAATCGGAACAAATTTCTATATTTCTGAAGCCAAAATTTTATTGTAGATAGTGTCATTATTGATAAGTGTTTTATAAATTTATATTAACTGAAATTTTCAAATACTCGCGAATTTCCAGGAGCGACTCTCGTATAGCATGCGTGTCGCTAATGATAGAACATACCCGCTAGCACGTCCCATATGCGAGACCAAATCTCCGGACGCGCGCGCCCACCAAATGTCGGCCTGCCGGTCAAAGTTTCTACTAGGGTAAGAAAAACGTTCTGAATTGATTGAATGATGGCTTACAAAATTTCTTTGGATATCGTTTTTGGCCGAGTTCGAAGATGAAGGCGACAGCAATAATCGTTATTTTAATTGATTTGAAAATTTGCAAAAATTTTGTATTTTTTGAAAATAAAAATTCCGGGAATAATTTTGAATATTATGCTTCAAATGAATTCAGTAGTGAAGTGGTAAACGGAGATATAAGTCGACTTATCTCCTATTTGAGTTTTTGAGGAATATTTCCGAATCTAAGGGAGATGACGAAATTTTTGTTATTTCATTTGTTGTAACACCCAATCGGCTCCACAAAAAATGTTATAACAAAAATTTTGCTATCTTTCTTAGATTCCGTGACATTGATTGAAAACTGGTCAATAGTCAAAATTGACTCATCTCCTTTTACCACTTCGCTACTGAATTCAATCATAGCTTGAAATGTTCGCTTTAATGCCATTCAGACGAAATTAAAAGATGATTACGACAGGTATATTGGTTGATTCAATTTTTATGATAATCGTTGAATATTTCGAATTTTCCATGAATTTCCGGATATAGTGATAGTGATCGTTGGGATGATTTCTTCAAATGGAATCCCGGAAAAATAGACCACGGGAAATTCTTAAGGTGGGTGGATTTTACGCATGTTTTGGGTGTCTTGGATATTTTTGCTGGTCTATTTTTTTCGTCTACCCTCCAATGATGATGTCTCAAATTCATTCAAGTATGTATAAATGAAATTTTCTATTGAAATTTTATCGAAGGGCTAAGGGGAGAGATAGAACCGTAAATAAGGCAATCGGTTGTATAGAAGCAAGGGATAATAAGAATAATGATGATAACATTCAACTAAGTTAAAAAATTGTCATAATTAGTTAAAAAGAAATCTTATTCCACGTAATAAATTGAAGCAATGAATTATCCATGATAGAAGGAAATGATGCGCAGAATACCCATTTGGAAGCATATTGCTAATTTATTAGCAAAAATCACTAAACGAAATGTAATACAAGAGCAATTTCCCACTTGTTTTCTTTCAAAAGTTTTGACGAATTGTCAATTTCTTTTTGAACGAAATAAAAACGTTCGGGAAACAAAAAGCGATTTTAGGGCATTTCCAAAGGCTGGGGTCTAAGAAACCATGCTGAATCGAAAGAGCGAAAAACTCTGTTTGGAAATACATATTGAAAACTCAAAAATCTCTTTCTATCTGTTTCAAAATGAAAATTTTCCAAATTAATTTTTTGATAGGGAAAATTTGCGTTTTGAAACAAAAATTTAATGTTTTACACTTTTTGTACATTGTAAAAAAGTGGCAATCATGACACTGCCTACAATCAAACAATCAATCGATCAATCAATCAATCGATTTAGCTTCAGAGACATAGAAATTCGTTCCGATTTGCCTTCAGAAAGGAACAATAATAAGATGAGGTGACCCTCCTGACAAATATTAGAGGCTCGATAAGCGGTGGTAGAAAGAGATCCAAGTCACAGAGAATGGGGTGACCAATGTATTAATCGCTTACCCTCCTAGAAAGCAATAAAAATATACCTGAGATTTTTCCTGTGCACGTGCACCTTCAGTTTGCTGGAGGGGCGCCCGATCGTAAAAATGTGTTGAAGAAAGGGAAAAGAATGAGTCTTAGGAAATGCCAAAAGGTCGGTGTGCACTCCAACAGGGTTACTCCGGACAGGGTCAATTCGTAAAAGTGGACCCCAAGACATCCCTAAAAAACGTTATTCTTACGATTGTTCTTATAGACAATGCTTACAATATTCCCCACCCGTTGAAAGAAATTAACTGTACTACACAGTTTAGGAGATAATAAATAATGAAATGTGGGCTTCTATAGCACGCGAGGCATGGGCCAAACGGGAGTTATGGGTTACCCCGAACTTGATTTTTCCATGTTACGAGAAAATAGTTCTTACGATGCTCTTGAAAAACGAATCCGTGGTAGATTTATAAATTCTGATTACTGTGAATTATCTGTAAAATTTTATAGTACGTAGTTTTTGCGATGTTAAACTCTAAAAAATGGAAATTTCGTGCAATTATTTTCTATTTGATTCAAACAATGAGTTAACAGATTATTAGTTATTGTTGCCTTCATCAACAACATATGAGGATAGAAAAACTCAATAACTTACGAGAATGCCATAAATTAAGTCATTTAGAATTTTTTCTGGAAATCCATTGGTTTCTAACTTTTGGGTGGTATTGTCTTGGGATGTACCTTAAATCGGCGACTCTGTCACAAAAGATCAATTTTTAATCTTCAAGAATTTGAAAAATTTGAATGAAGTCTAAGGTTTAAAGACAGAGCGCCTTGCTTCGAAAAAGTTCCATACCGATACTCTCATTGTACAATATATATCGTGAGGCCTGTATTTTCTGCAGAAAGTGTCCGCGTTGTACCTCTGTTATGATGAGCTGGAAAAACGCATGCAAAAATGAAACAGATCAATGCGCACTCTTATTCAAACACGCAACCATTAACTTTTAACTTGCCACACATGAGTATGATTCGGTTAAATGATTATCAATTAAGGAATCGAACTACTAGTATCACTCAACTGATGAAGTACTTTTGAAGGGGGGGGGGGGAGTCATACTACCATTTTTAGAGTACCAGAATATTTCATAAAAAATTTTGATAATTTTTTTCAATTTTATTTTTTACGGATGAAAAAGTAGATGAGACATCATTCTGGTTCTATTCGTCAAGAATATTCATTATTTATTTGTTACAAGAAAATAAAGGGGAACCTAAGTGAAATTTGAACGTCTCTGATTGAAGAAAATAACTATTGAGCGACTTTTGATAAATCACGGGGTATCTTAAAAACTAACAAAGAGACGCTCAGGTGTGTGAGTCACCGATTTTGTCGAGTCTGCCCCCAGTTGTAGAGGACCATTAGAGGATGGCACCACCAAAGCTCTAGAGTGTAACACTCAAGAATAAGGGAAAAATTTGAAACACAAAATATATACGAGTTCCAAAATTGGAATCATCACAAAGCCGCCATGGCGCAGCGTTAAGCCTATAGAATCGATTGTCTCGAGTTCCCCGATACCCTGTTATGATTATTATAATCATCAATTAGCATTCGCATATTATAAAATCTTTTTTTTATTACCCTTCTCTACGCCAGTAACTTAATGCCTTTTTTTAAAAACACACAGTGCATCTCGTTCATTTAAAAAATTTTTTTGGGCATCATAGTTGTAAACAAATAGCAATCGTGTGTGACCATGCGCATAATTGAAGAAAAAAATTATTTTCAATAGATATTTTCCTAATAGATAAAATAGAAAATTAAAATTCTCTTAATAAAGTTTAAACTCGAGAGCTGCTAATAAGCCATAAGTTTATATATTAAATCTAAATACTGTATATTAATTTTTTTAACTACTTTTTATATATGTAAATATTGTAAATAAATTTTGTTATCTGAATAAAAACATTGTTAAACAAAAAAAAATAGTCTCGAGTTCGAGTCTCCTACTGCCCACTTTTTAAAAATTTTTTCTTAATCGTATAGACAAAATTAAATGATGAAATATCGTACAATCATTGTATAATTCCTGACATTCGGTTTCATCGTATAATTGTTAATTATTATTTGAAATAAGAGAAGAAAGAAAATATAAATGATACACTAGTAATAGGAAAAATATAATTTTTTATTGTTATTCATTTGGAGGGGCTTCTAACACTTCTGTCATCGTCGTATGTTCCTCCACGTTTGACGTCATTTTTCCAACATTTCAATTGGTATTTCCGCTTCAAACTTCGCGAGCCTCTTCTCTTCAGTGACTCCAGATTCCACTCCGGATGTTGCATCGCTAACCTAACCACCTTCATTTTGGTTTCCATGGGAATATGTTCGATTTTGCTTTTTTTTCCTCAGGAGGCTCATACTCATCGGACGTTGGCCAACCGCCATCATCATGATTATCATCATTCTCGTCATCCTCTGGATGATATAGATTCTCCAAATCTTCTTCATGGGTAAGAATTAGTTCTTCGTCTTTCACCATCGTTTTCTGTCCTAGCCTTTCCACGATACGATGTATAATTCTTCTTCCATTGTCACTGCTTCTGACGAGATCGGCCGTGTTGTTTGCTCGGCAAGGAGATCATTGCTCAATAAGAGCTGCTCACATATTTTATCATATTTCTCACATTCATTGTGTAGTACGAATATATAAACTGCGATGCGTTTATCATTTCCATATCATTTATAAGTATTGTAATTGGTTTCGGCTGTCTTAACTTGAACAAACAAATAAATAAATGAATGAATAAAATAGAGGAGTAAGCACTACAGTATATACCGGAGGATTGAATCGTAAAACATATGATTCAACATGAAGAAAATTCATACTATTTGAATTATTTACTTCCCGTCGTTGAATTATCAAAAAACAATGTAAAAAATCAAGCGTTTTGAGTGTTCTCGTAACTCATCTTTTCGTACGTATATTGTATATGGTTTATTGTTGAAAAACAACTACATTGAAACATAAAAGAGATTTAACGATGTAAAAATTTTGTAAAAATAAATCGAATTCTGTAATTTTGGCGGTATGCTAACATAATAATTTTACATTTTGTATATTTTTCGTGAGCAGAGCAATATTCAATGCTCACTCTTGTTCAAACACGCAACCATTAACATTCACCTCGTTATAGATAACTTTTACACGCCACAAAATAATATGATTTTTTTGCAAGATTATGAAAACGTGAAGTAAAACTACTATCACCATTCAACTGCTGAAGCAGTTGGCGTGCTCTCGAATACTTCGAAAGGAACCGAAATGAACAAAAGAGAGAAAAAATTCTACTTCTGCCTCATTATACTAAGCAATTGCTTCGGCCTCTTCGAATTCGGAGTGAAAAGAATTAAGCTAAGGGGGAGAGGTACAGAGCTTCGGCTACAGAAATCTCGACTTGCAAGAGTTTGGAGCCTTATCTTGATCGGAATCATTTTATACACAAACTATCTCATACCAATTTTGGACTGTTGGATGTATACTCAAGACAAGTGGATGATGTTTGATTATGCGAAGAGTTTCCAAACGATCCTTGGAAGTTTGATCGTTATTGTTCTTTGGATCTATTGCTTTTTGAAGCAAAATTCATTAATCAAGATGGCTAACAAATTCATCGAGATCGATAACTTCTTCGAAAAATATCGTCACATTTTTCAGTTGACGGGATTCAAGGATGTCATCCCATTCACTGTAATATTCATAATAATGTCGATCGCTGAAGTTGTTATGGAAAATGCGGCATACGGTTATTACGGCAAATATTTATGGTACATCTGGTGGTACAAGTACCTGTTCCCTCACTTTGTACTTATGACATTCATCCTACAATACGCAACCGTTATCAGAAGTATGAGGATCCGCATGGAATCGTTGAATAGAGGACTTGCGAAATTGACAAGTTCATCGCATGACTTTCAGAACAAATTTACAGTAGCTGGAAGAATGTTTACGAATGAAATGATGCTTGAGAGTTTCGACTCTATCAGAAATCTATATGAAGAGCTGTATAAGCTATCGGTGGAAATTTCGGAGTTCTACTCATTTCCGATCCTGCTTGTGATGGCATATGTTACATTTCTAATCGTCACTTTGGCGTATTGCTTGGTGACAATGGTAATGCATTTTTATTCCAGTGAATTAATCGTGAGAATATTGCCAGGTTTGTCATTCTCACTATTGACTTCTCTATCTGGGCGATTGATACATGAAATTGAAGGACTTGTCAAGGAGGTAGGTAATATTTGTTTACAGAACAAATATTATGATTGAAGATTGACTTCCATTATGATTGAAGAATACTACCAAATAATATGGCGGAAATTGAAGAAATGTTGAGAGCTGAATGCGAAAGTACGTACGAAAAACTTCGTAAAAAACCGGTTTAAATCAATTTTTGTAACATGAACTTCTTTTAAATTTAACGCCTGAACTTCTCAAATTGAACTTCTCTCAAATGAAGTTTTCCGGTTGTATTGTTTATTGGAAGAATATGGGTACAACCAGCGTTGTGTTTGATCTAGTGTTATCTGTTTTGTTGTGGTTTCTTGTGAAAGGGTCGACTTTGTCGATATGAAGTTATATATCTTGTGATAATCATTAACCCCTTGTTTGGTCATCATATGAGAGCTTGTGACTTTGGTCACCTCCGCGGGGATTTACCGCCGTGTTGTTAAGGCATGAGCGGTGTCGAAAAACAACACGGCAGAATTTCGCAAAACGGGCAATTTCATTTAACATGGGAAAAAAATTATTGGTCTGTTCGATCTAATTTGTTTTCTTGAGGAATTCCATACATAAATCATTAAAAAAAATAACTATAATTTTCTAGACACTTGAATTAATGAACTCAAATTTTTTAGGATGATTCTGCTTAGTCAGTCAATGGGAAGATAACAAGAACGACATTCTGCGGTGTTTCCTTCCTATAGTGACCAAACTAGGGTTAAAAGTAACTATTACATAGAGAAAAAAAATGGTTTAGCTTTAGAAACTAGTTTCTAGATTTTAACTCCAATTTTTAAGCTTTATCCTTGGTACGATCATGAAAACTAACCAATTTGGGGATTGTTTTGAGGAACAAATATTTTCTAAAACCAATGCTGAATTTTTCTCAATTTTAGAAAATTTTCAAATTGAACTAAAAAATTGCGGCCGAGGTATTTAACCCTAGTCTGGTCACCTGACGGGAAAATGCGACTTTAGTCACCTTCACGGGAGAGTGCCACCGTGTTATTTAGGCTCCAGCGTTGCCGAATCTACTCTACACTTCCCGGGCGCGTTTAGCGAGTTCCCAGCAACGTCGCGCAACAGGCAATTTCATTTAACACGGGAAAAAATTGTTCACCTGTTGGAAATAATTTTTTTTCTCCCAGAATTAAGGATACAATATTGAAAACGAAATACTAGAATTTTCCAGATACTTCAATTGACGAATTCAATTTTTCTCAAATTTTTCCGGTCAACCAGTCGATGGCAAGGTGAATAAAACGACGTGTTGCGGCAATTCCCTCGCATGANTCTCTGAAACTAAGCAATATAGCAGATTTTTACTGAAAATTCAGGAGGGGGAGGGGAGAATTGTACATCGAGAATTAATAATAAAATAAGTTTAACAATACAACTTCCCTCCCCCCTCCTCCTCAAATTTTCAGCAAAAATTCGCTATCTCTCTTAGTTTCGGTGATATTTTTGAAAAACTCACTGACTCAACTTTTTTTTGTTCTGAATTCTCAATTCACAATTCCCCCCTCCCCCTCCTTGTCAAATCATCCCTCAATAATTAAAGAAATTGTCTAGATTTCGGAAAATATTTTTTCTAGAATTAAGTATATTTTGATTTAAAATTAATCCCCGTTTTGATCATTAATTTTAACCGATTTTTTTCGGGGCAATTTGTAAATTTTTTTCCAACCTTTTTGCTCTGTGTAACCCTCGAACACTCGTATTTGGCCGCTAGCATCCATCGCACGGTTAGCGCTGCGCCGTAGGGGTAAACCGAGCGCGCTGTTGCCACATTGGCGCTTATACACAGTACGGGAGCTGGTGCATGTACCGTCCACCTAAGGAAAGTCGTTTTTTCTCGCTCCGCTCTCTACAAGCAGTCATAAACGGTTAAAATGGGTTCTTTGAGGTTTTTACGGGAAGATGTGAAGAGGACAGATTTTTTATTAACATTCAACATATTTAATGATGCCCTGCAATTGCCATCGGCCAATAAGTGATGGAATCGAATGTTGAGGGTAATACCGCCCAACATGCGTCCAATACTGCCCACCTTGTGTTGATGACTTTTGAACAATGCAGACCAACTGTTATAATTTTTCCTATTTTCATCCTTCATTCTATACTTTGGCTCCATTTTGAAAAAGATTTCACGTGACTAATAATAAATTATCCTGAATTTATCCGGTGTTCCAGTGGCCACCCCCCACTAACCCCAACAATCGAGCTGTCACTTGACCGCCTTCGAACTGCAGAATCTAGCAGCCGTATAGAAACCCTGGGCGGCATTACCCACAAATGCGGAGGCCGATTAACTAGCCAATAATAACTGATGAAGATATTTTTCTGCTATCGCAAAGGTCGCAATGGATATAGAAATGTATAACGAACACATATTTCGCACTCCATTCAATTATGGGTCAACTGAAAATTTGAAAAATCTTAAATTCTAGGGTCGAAATATTTTAAGAATTCGATAGGAAATGATTTGGATTTTTTTAAACAATGTTTCTACTGGAGAAAATTGAAAATTTCTGCTGGAATTACTTGTTATTATGAAACATTTGCGTACTAAAAAGGAAAAAAAATCTCAGCCAATTCTGAGGAATACGGGTGGGCTGTATTATTCGCTGAACGGTACAGGCACACCCTCCCCTATAGAGAAGCTGATGCCTGTACCGCTCACCCGATTTTGTCCACAACCATCAACTTGAAAATTTTTTTCTGTTTCTGATCATGAAGAATTTGATGATACGATGTGATTGTCGGAAAAATTTCACTTTATTTACCACTTTAAATATGAAAAAACACATAACGAAGTTTTGAGGTCTTTTATACAGTGTAAAATTTGTGGACTTGTAATTAAGGTTTTTGATAGTTTCAAACGCTGAATTCTCATATTAAACTGTGGTTATTCGATTCGTGGTACTTTCACGCGTAATTTGAGAGCAATTCGAACTCCAAACTCCACTCATGTCAATAATTATCAACAATTTTGTTGACGCCGAGTGGAGCTGGTAATACCGCTCATAAGATCGGCCACGTAGTTGCTCGACAGCACTCGAGTACAGGTTAGGTTGCAGCGTGAGCGATACACGCAAAGTCCTATGAGCGGCATTGGAATCGTGCTGAGCGGTATTATCCGACGGCGGGTAGTACCGCTCAATAGGCGCTGTCTTTTATTTTCAATGAATTTTGTGGATTCTAAGGAGAATTAGGCGTCTACACTTCGAGAATAACGAGTTCAATAGTTAAAGAAGTCTCACAAGTACGTTTTTTATACTAATNTGAGCAATACACGCAAAGTCCTATGAGCGGCATTGGAATCGTGCTGAGCGGTATTATCCGACGGCGGGTAGTACCGCTCAATAGGCGCTGTCTTTTATTTTCAATGAATTTTGTGGATTCTAAGGAGAATTAGGCGTCTACACTTCGAGAATAACGAGTTCAATAGTTAAAGAAGTCTCACAAGTACGTTTTTTATACTAATGTTGAAATATAAAATAGAAAACTGGAATTTCCCCTTAGGTGGGCGGTACAGGCACACCCTCCCCTACAGCGTGAAACAACCGGCAGTGAAATCACCAAAAACCCAAGTTGTCACATACACATACGCATAACCCTTAAAACATCATTTTTTCACGTTTCATAACATTTTCGGTCATTTGCAATCAAAATTAGAAAATCGAAAAATCGGTCAAACACGAGGCTTTCATTCGAAAGCAAAAACGAAAACGAGCGGCGCGGCGCTCATTGAGAGAGCGATCGAGGGTTAACATAAAAAAATATACTCTAAAAATATTAATAACATTCCCTATATTTAAAGCCCAAAGTGATCCTGATAGAGTGACAAATCACGGCGCTAGGGAAAATGAGGAAGAAAATTGAACACTGTCTTAAATGGGAGTTGTGGAGACAAAAACGTGAATATTTCGAAACCTGGAATCGACAAAATGAGTTCTTTTCATTTGGACGTCCACATTTATTTCATTGGAATGGAAGTAGTTTGCGATTGCCAATAGGGAAAATATCAATGAGATAAGCAATATGATGGGTATGGATATAATATTTGCGAATATAATGGTGTGATTTGGTAGTTTTTTCCAAATTATAATTTTTGTGGTTAGGCATTTACTAAAGCGTTATTAACGCTTTATTGTTATCTTTTTTAATCATTTTCCTGAAGTTTTTTAAGGTTCAACGAATAAAGTTCTTTAGACGTGGACCTTGAATGCGCTGAGTTTCAAAGGAAGGATCGAATGTTAAGAGTCAAGGGAGATAAATATAAAGTGTCTAACTTGAGGGTTAAATATTAAAAGCTCAACATTAATTTGACCTTCTATATGTGATTCATAATATTGGACTCTTTATATGTAACAAAGGATATTTACCTCTCAACTTTTCCTCTTTGATGCTTGTGTAAGGCTCTCAGAATTTCACTCGTAATATTTGGGATTATGAAAACAATCGCAAATTTCTTTTTTTTGTGAACTCGCTTACGCTTCGGTTATTACACAGTATCGAACTATTTTATATTCAAAGATAGTTTTCAATGGTGTTTTCCGATTTTAGTTCAAGAAGATAGCGCCAACTGCGTTTGAACTGTTACATAGCTTCCCTGGTGATCATGCCTTGACTACATCAGTAACTTGACTCGATATCATCATTAAAATATATGAATTGCCGTCTAATTCTTCTTTCATTGTTATTCATTATTTCTAGGTGATATGTTTCACACAGGAACTCCTGCACAAAGACCTTGTATTCACGGCTTATGGATTATTTCCGTTGAACAGCACGTTGTTCCAGTCGGTGAGCCAACTATAGATTAAAAATTGAAAATTTTATGGATTTCATTTTTCTCTTTTCAAATCGACAATTGACTGTTTTCCGGTGGGACTTTTTCATTTCAATTTCCTCTTCTTTCGCTACAATTAATCATCTTGCAGTAGCACAGGCGTGATGCATCCTATTTAAAAAAAAAAGATTTTTAGGTGTCTTTCAGAACAAATACGAAATTAATTGTTTTTTCAATGAATGAAGGAAGGAATATCGAATAAATTTCACTTTTACCCTCGTATTTTGATAGAAAGAATTCAAAAAAAGACAAGAAGGACCATAAACGTCGGAGACAAAACATTTTATCGGATTATAGTATTAGCATAACGTAATAATCGAAATACTACATTCTGGGGAAGGAGTACAGTAGGATCTAGCAATTCGGATACTTTCAACACCGCACGGCCTAGTTGTTTGCATAATTCCCCTCTTGCTTTCTTCATCCCCACTACTTCCTATAGTTCTCCGAAGCTCGGCCTAATATAATTTATCAAACATTAACATTATATTGTTAATTAATTATTAATAATATAATTTATTAAATCAAGTATTTACGTGTTCTACATTTATTGGAGTTCAGTATCACAATGAATTATGTAATAAACTTCATTAATAATTACGACGATTACAATAGGACTAAAATTAAAATTGACATAACAAAATATAATTCAGAAAAGCAATATTTTTTTATATCACATTTTAAGAAAAACCTCTTTACAGCATGGGAGCTAAAAGCGCTGCATGGCATCCCTCCCCCATCCACCCCCGATTACCGTCGGAATGACTCATCCTAAGAGTAACTTTAACAAATTTGACAGGTTAACTCTTCAAACAATCGGAATAAATTGAGTTTACGAGACATCATTAAAATATTTGTTGAAAATTTTCAGTTGCAGACAAGTTCATCATTGATATGTAGACAAGCTGGCCCCAACATGGGACAATAAAATCAATTATTAGAAAAAAGTTCTGCATTTCTAAAGGAAATAGTTCAATAGCTTCGGAGTTACCTGGCTTCGTTGGGACATTTCTCATTATTCAGTGCATAGACTTTGAAGCGAATTTGAAATACCAGATGCGTGCATTAGGCTGTGCACATATCTCAGAGTCAGGTGATTAATTACAGAAGGGATAAGAAGGCAGTCCTTAATATGAGAACATCTAAAGCGAAAATATATATGCAAACAGCTGGGTCCTATGCATTTTGCCAGTTTGCGAACTGCTAGGTACTACTAAAATCCTGATTTGAATGCCCTAGTAGAAATCCAGACAGGTATTACAAAGTAGTATACTGTGTTACCAATGCTTAAAGTTCGACTTTTTCGTACACCCACGTAACACATCCCATTTTTTTGTCATATCTATTGAACTCATTTTCTGGGATTGCAACGGGTGTAAAATGAATAAATGAAGCGTTAATAAATCAAGCATTTCCTTTTTTGCACAGAGTGCGTAAAATTCACGGTCGTGTGAAAGCAAATTACGAGGGCATAAAGCGAAGGTTTGTGTATAATAATTTACTGTACCTACTCTGTGTGCTCTGAACTTCGCACACATCGTGCAGAAAACAAATGTTTTGTGCCCACTAAGCCGCCCCGCGGAGTGAGCTTTTCTAGCAGGGATTATAAAATATTCCATTTTCTCTTATTTCGTCGTCATTTACAATATTCCAAGTTATACGCAGTAATAAATGGATTGGAATACGTTTTTTTTGCAGATATTTTCTTCTGCACTCACCTACTCAATCATTATTCTTCAAACGCAGGGGTCTGGTCGTGCAGTTGCAACTGGATCCAATAATCAAACCCATTGAAGATATTGCAGAATCGATTCATAGAAGTATTATAGATCATAATTGTGGAAATTATTGTGTATGTAATAAAAAGTTAAGGTGTCTATTATCATAAACTCTGGAATAAATTGCAATTGAGTATCGGTATAGATAACAATACACAAATAGATATTCCCAAGTATACGAGAAGAAAAAAAAAAAGACTTATCCAGTTCGCTAGCACATTGTCGTTTTGTGGCCAAAATTACTCAGGAGATCCCTAAAGCATCCAGGGCAGAAGAGTCAAACGTCCAATGTTGAATTAGTATCGGCAATCGAGCTTTTCAGCATTGGACGCCGGTCTTCAATCAGAATTGAAATACTCCACTGTAATACCAAAGGTAAAACGAGAGTGGCAAGCAAAGCATTTAGAAGGGTCAAATTTTTCTGACATCCCGTTGGTCTTTTACAATTTACCGACTTTTTACAATTTTTTGAATAACATTGTTTTGGAGCTCTACAGAAATTTGAAGTCCTACAGAAGCCCTGCAGAAATTTGCCTAAGTGGATATTCATTCACGCACACCCTGCCAAAAACAACCACTTTACGCACACTAAACCGTTTCGAAAAGTGCACTTTTCAGGCAGGTATCACAAAATAGTATATGTCGTAACGAGTGCAAAAAAGTGTTTTTTGGCGAGTGGGAGGTTTATATCACGAGCCGAAGGAGAGTCACGTCACGAGGGATTATATGACTCGCGAAAGTCCTATGAATGGCGAATATATGAATGGCGAAAGTCAAATCAAACGAGGCTCCTCAAATATACATTCGTTAACTATTAACGAATGAACATTTGGTGGGACCGAATAGACCCTAACCTCCAATCAAAATCCACTCGTTAACAATAACTAATCGGTTTTATCAGTGTAGAAAATTTCTCTCCGTGTAAACTCGGCAGGTATCACAAAAAATAGGATGTGTTACATGTGTGTGCGCTGAAGTGGAACTTTACGCACTACTAACATAATATACTATTTCATCATGCTGTGACGAAAAATGAACTTTTCGACACGCTCCGCGTGCCTAAAAGTCCAATTTCCGCCACATTGTGATGAAAAATATTGTTCGTACCTCGTGAAAAAATGTTTTTTAGCTCGTGGGATTATATCACGAGCCGAAGGCGAGTCACGTCACAAGGGATTATATCACGAGCCGAAGGCGAGTCATATAATCTCACGAGCTAAAAAACATTTTTTCACGAGTTACGAACAATATTTTTCATCACAATGTGGCGGAAATTGGACTTTTAGGCACGCGGAGCGTGTCGAAAAGTTCATTTTTCGTCACAGCATGATGAAATAGTATATTATGTTAGTAGTGTGTAAAGTTGCACTTCAGCGCACACACATGTAACACATCCTATTTTTTGTGATACCTGCCGAGTTTACACGGAGAGAAATTTTCTACACTGATAGAACCGATTAGTTATTGTTAACGAGTGGATTTTGATTGGAGGTTAGGGTCTATTTGGTCCCACCAAATGTTCATTCGTTAATAGTTAACGAATGTATATTTGAGGAGCCTTGTTTGATTTGACTTTCGCCATTCAAGTGAACCATTCGTTAACTATTAACGAATATTTATTTGGTCATATTCAACTCTACCATTCGTTAATAGTTAACGAATCTCGTTTGGAATAAATGAATCATTCTATCAGTGTAGAAAAATTCTAGTGCGAGTACTGGAAAAAATCGCAATCCGCCTCTTTTCCCGTGCTATGGCACTAGAATTTCTCTAAAAGACATTCCTCTCCGTGTACTTCAGAACGGTAGTGGGGGTAAAGTGATTGTTTGTGTGTACGAGTGCCTAAAGGTCAGGAGCGTGCGTAAAGGAAATATCGAGAGTGTAAAGTAAAGCTTCGCTTCACGCACTCGAAATTCACTCTACGCATGCTTGTGAACTCTACGCACGTCGTGCGGAAAACAATCACTTTAGGCATATTGAACCGTTTCGAAAAGTAAGCTTTTCAGGCAGATATCACAAAATAAATATTTAACGATAATGCTTGTATTAAAGATTCTGTAGTTCGTTCAGTGATGCTCTAATGTTGATTATAGATCTTTTAGATTTTTCCCATTGATCGTTGTCGATATGTTCGCTATGCGGCGCCGCGCTCACGGTGCGACCAACGGCGTTGGTAAGTCAAGGATAAGCCTTATCAGGTTATGACAAGCCTATCAGATAAGGATTCAAAATTACAGCTCACTATGTATTTCGGAAGTACTAGCCCTCTGAAATACACACAGAAAAACCTAAACGTAAATTCCGTTTTGTTAAATTCCATTAAATTACGTCAGTAAATTACGTAAATTACGCCAGTAAATTACGTTTTGCTTAACGTCAATATGATGTCTGATGGCTTTTTTTCTCATAAAAATCGGAACTTAGGCTTTAAAATAGTATATTTCTAACCTAGGGAGGGAAAATAAAGGATCCTCAGCCGCCAGTGCAATTACCAGCCCAGCCGAAGGCGAGGGTGGTAAGCATGCGGCTGAGGGTCCTTATTTTACTTCCCGTGGTTAGAACGCGATTTTCCGTCTCGGCGTAGGCGCAAAGTCAGAGTTTTCGCGGGAGGGAAATGTAACTTTGCGCCCACCGGGACGGAAAAGTGTATTTTACGTTTATCAAAACGTAAATTACGCCTAAACGAAGTGTGTTTTACGTTTATTAAAACGTAAATTACGCCTAAACGAAGCGTATTTTACGTTCAGCAAAACACAATTTACGTTTAACAAAACGTAAATTATGCCTACACTGGTAAAAAAATAATATATTGTGCATCAAGGACAGAAAGTCATGTTTTCCCGCCCGAGGTGCACATGCTATTTTTTAACACGCCTGCAAAGGAAAGCTCGTATTTTGCTCTTCGATGAGCGGGAAGAAAGTGAGTACTTTCCGTCCTCGGGCGGAAAGTCAAGATTTTCCGCCCTTGGGAGCAACTTTCCACCCGAGGGCGGGAAGTACTCACTTTCCTCCCGCTCATCAGGGAGCAAAGTACGAACTTTCCGTGCAGGTGTGTGAAAAAATAGATTCAGTAGTTGAAAAAAATTGCATTTTCTGTACACACAAGAATAGTATCTTATGTCATAAGGCGATAAAAGTATTATCTGGCGAATGTGAGTTTATCGCCGTGTGACATACGATATTTTAGCGAAGCGAGGTTAGAATCGCGGTTTATCGGGCCTAATGACATAAATGCCATTTCTAGCACTACTCCTTCGTTATTCGATACTCCCATATGTATTTTGCTTCCGAAAAATCTTTGATTTATGCGAAACGAAGGATAGTAGTTTTTCGTTTCGATTGTCTAATAATCACAGACAAAAAATGAATCATCAAATGAAACAATAAAAATGATATGATAGAAATCGTGTAACTTAGGGATAAAATATTTGTTGATAAATTTTTCTCCATGAGATAGTTCCATCCTAAAAAGGCACCGTCGGGTGTGAATTATCCACCTCTTGATCCAAATATTTTGTTGTCGTCGAAAGCAGAGCAATTATTCATGTTTGGGACTTTGAAATTCGAATCAAACAAATTCTTTTTTGGCAATTTTCAACTAGTAATTTTGTTGGCCCAAAACTTGTTTGACAACGTGTTTGTTTTTCTCTAAGTGTATGAACCCTCGAACCACGTGTTCTCCCGTGGGGAAAAGGGAATTTTCTAAATCACAGGAATAATGCCCATAACTACTGATGTATTTTCACTCTGTTACACGTAACTGCATAAAACACATAACTTGAAAAATTTTTGGTTTCAAGCCTTTCAAAAATTTTCTTTTGTATGATAAATCTCAAAACAATCTTCAAAACAGAGTCCCAGACCTCGCAGTAATAGACTGATGTCTTCTTTTTCCCAAGTTTTGTGAAACCCCCCGCCTCCCAACTCCTCCAAATTGCATCCAAATCTTATTCAATAATGCAATTACCTCACTCTCGTCAGAATCATCGCTACTGGGCTATTTACCATTCTTCTAATCACTTTCAGAATTTGTGTTTGGGAAATCTGTGTCTTCTAAAAGATTACGTATTTCAGAATCTGTGCAATTTCGTCGTGCCTTGTGTTTGCAACGCCCGCAAAACATGCAGATCGGAACAACTAAACGCAGGGCCTGTGTTTTGATATGTGACACTGTCGTCGTCGAGTAAGGCACACACGCACGCATGGCGCGTCCCCACTACGTGCAGCGGGCGAAGCGTTCTAGCCATTATTTATAACAATTGATATTTCAGAAACAAATTAGTTTAAAGAATTGGAATTTTACAGTTTTGATTGAAAAATAGCGAATAAACTGACCCTAGAATCGCCTTTGTGGACTGATTTTGGGAAAAAAAGATAGCATTATATCCATTTTTATGCGTAACAAATGTAAATATGGATAAAAATAACAAATTCATGCGGGCGCTGTTAAAGAACGAATTGAACTATATTGTAGAATTATTTCAGATTTTTTTATCAATATTTCCTCGATAAACGAGATCCTCGAAGTTCCGGAGCGACAGAGAATAAAATTTTTTTAATTGCGTAAAAATTAAGGAGTTGAACTCAAATTTAAAAAATTTTCAAGATTCCATATTGACGATCATTTATTCACCTTTATGATTCTTTTAACAGAATGAAAATATCTTCATAATTGATGCAGATAATGCAATGTTCTTGTCGCGGGGTAAGGATCTCTATAGTATACAGACCCCGGCCTGGGAAACAAGAGCGAGAGGGGCCCATATACATATTATGAACCCCATATTTGAGGGATTAATTCTTCTATTTTATAACATTTGACCACCAAGTGGATAGGCGTACATACACACATGGTCCTCAAACTTCGTATTTTTACGTTTCAGCCCATTTTATATCATTTCCAAGGAAAATTATGCTCAAGTAGTAATAGAAAACGTGCAACTGCAGTTGCTACGCGAGTAATTATAAAAGTAATTGTTCGGTGGCAGCACCATGCAGTACAAATGTAATATTCAGACTTATTTTCAACAATTATTTCAGTTTCAACGAAAAACGTCACAAGTTTTCGATCCTACAAGTAGTTATTATTTTAAAAACAATAAAGATTTTTCCTCCTTCTTTCCCGAAGAATTAGGACCAGGACCGTGCACTCTCCCCTCTCTACATCTTCTTTCGACTCCAGAAATGGAGAAGGGGAACTTCCTGTTTCACCATCCAGTGCGCGGATGTATTCGCAGTTCAGAAAGCTTCCGAGCGTCAAGAAAACTACAACGGATATTAAGCCTCTCTGTTTTCGAAGTTTCCCGCCCTGACTTCTTGTGTTTTTTTCCTTTTGATTTGAACAATTTATAGTGCAAGTACAGTAGCATAGTACACAGTGCTGGAGAATCAACCTGCTATAAAGTGATTTAAGCGTCTGAAGGAGACAGTGTTTCAAAAATAGTCAAGATGGTTCGTATTTTCATTGATATCGTCATTGATAAATTCAAGCCCACACTATTATAAATTTTTAAAGATATTTAAGAATTTTCGTCAAGTTACAGTGTCTTTTATTGAATCAAGTCACCGTCGCATTCAAATTTTAAGGAATTTTGGCATTGAATATTCACAATCTGATGAAAAAATAAATGAAAACTGTAAATTTCAGTCCAATTACGATATGAAAATTGATAGAAATCACAAGAATTCACGTAAGTTGAGGAATTCTTGTCTTTCTGCTGCTCAAAAATTTGGAATTCCATGCCCGGTAGAAATTGCGACTTGCAATCGGCTAGCTGCTAGGTTGCGATGTTAGACACAATCCAACAGCTAGGAAATAATAGCGCTATGGATGGTTTGCGCGGGAACTTTTCAGTTCCGTACGTTCAGATGTGCGCGTTCATTTTCCCGCGGAATAGCGCTGTGGATGGTTTGAGCGGGAACCTTTCAGTTCCGTACGTTTAGATGCGCGCCTGCAGTAGTAGGTCCCTACATTGCCGCGTAAACTTTTATATCGGTATATATCGTTTCGAATTAAGAATACAAAGTGTATAATCAATTGTCACTTTTATTCCGGTTCAAAATCTATACAAAAATCATTTAGATATTATACTGATAGAAAAATTTATTCCTTGATAGTAAATAAATTCGTCTAGCAGTATGTTGGGGATAAAAACTATATAACGCATGATCCAATCCTGGATTTTGAATGTCGAAAGTCTCCATCTTCATCCGAAGTATTCAGCATGTCTTCAAATGCGTTTGAAGATTGCGCGCTACCTGGAGCATCCGAATCCCTTTCTCTATGATACAGCTCAAAATTTTCAATCTGCGTTATTGTTGGAATTTTGTGGTACATCTTCGTCTGCCTGCCAACATCTTCGTCAGACATCCCCTATAATTGATGTAATTCGTGATTCAACAAAAATTGCTTATACCTGTAATTTATTCGATAAATTGTATCTTGTGTTTTAATGGTTTTTGTAAGTAACTAAATTTTTGCAAAACTCTGTTGGTATCTTCGTAAAAATTCACTCATTACTGCGATACTTCATGTTTAAAAGAAAATTGACTTGCAAAAAAAATCAAAATATCTAATAGTATTCAAGCTAATGAACAAAATCCTATAATTAATCAGTAATAACAGAAATGCAATTAAATTATTAAAGATTCTGTTATTGTTCTACTATGATATTCCCCATAGGAATTCCTTGACATAAATTTTTTACGTTTATTTCACTTCATTTTTTTCTCATTAAAAAAATCAAACAAAAATTTCGAACATCTGGGCCAAAGAATTTCTATATAAAATATGTCAATACAATATGTTGTATTGAGAAGTCCAATTTGATTAGTTTCTCACGATTAAGTGTTTCATATTGAAAATTCATATTGAAAATTGATCGTTCACTGCACTGTTGCAACGCGCTGATATGTATATTTAGATACATAGGTTGGGTATGCAGGAGACACAGTAGCGACAGCCCAGCAGAATGACAAATGTAATTGTATTATTAATTAATGTAATCTGTCAAATGGCTTCTGTCGCGTGGGTTGTTTTTTCTCCCTGAATTAAGGTCGATGTTTTTTTTTGAAAATTACCACTGAATTATCCATAGAATTTCAACTTTTTTCCTGACACTTTTCTCACCCTTTGTTACTCTAGGGAAGAAAAAAGTCGCCACCAAAAGAACCATCGGGGGTGGTGTCCCCGCTCTACTGTCGGACGGATCTAACATCGGAGTCTGGTGAATTTCCGAATAATTCGAACTCATACTTAGCGGATCAAGTCCCACTTGAACTTGTGGACGTTAATACTCCTTCAGGGAGTGAATTTTCAGGAAGAAATTCAGCTGAATTTCGAAATCGGAAACATCCTGCGGAGTTTATACCTTCAGAGAGGCCCGAAAAACGTCTAAAAATCACCGGAACGTCGGCAGTTGTGAGCAATCAGAGTATTTTCCAAGAGTTTCCTCCGTCGACCTCGAGAGGATTCGATGGCATGCAAAAGAGATCCAGAACGTTATCAGAGGAATCCGTGGTGGAATTAATTCCCCAACCGATGCCTCTTTACATTCCGAAAGAGGAACCAATGTCATCAGATGAAGACTTTGATTTTGAAAACCCTGACGCTTTTCGGGAAATTTCACAGGGAAGAATGGAACTCACTGAAAGTGCCCCTCCGCACCACCAAATGTCTCCCACAAAAAAGTTCACGGACACGTCGAAATCTTTCAACTCCGTAAATTTTCATTCTTCTGGCCAAGAAAAGGATAACGGTGAAAAAGAAACTTCTGTAACCCTAGAAAAAACTCAAGGACACAGAACATTGATTTCAAGAAATGTAAGAGGTCCGGAAATTTTGGGATGCAGGGGGTCCCTTGAACCATCATATACAAGCGAGGGACAGTTTTCTTCTGCACCCGTAGTGAGGGAAGGGAATGCGGAGAAAAAAAATGTGCCAATGCAAGAAACAGACCCAGTACAGGGTCTGGAAAGTGTCATAAAAGAGGAAGTGATGTTATCGGAAGATTATTTTGAAGAGGGAGACGAAAACCCGGTAGATAACCAGACTGATGAAATAATATTGCTTCAGGAATTCTCGGAGTTGGACTCGTACCCTTCTCAGACGGTGAAATCAACAGAACAGTTCGAAACAAAAATAAATTTTCCTTCGAAACCTCAAACTCCTTACGTCAAAAATGGCGCAACTTTTTCCGAAATTGCTCCGAACACATCAGCACAGCTGAATAACTTGAATTATTTTCAGGCAGAAGAAAGAATGAATTGCAGCCCTAAAATACCTGTAATTCCACAACAAAGCCACGAAAACAGGAAGTCAGTTTTAGAAAATTTACCCAGTTGTTCGAAAAGTCGAGAGAGTGTCAACATAAGATCACTGCAGCCTCGGGAAATGCCACCCGCAATTGAGAGCCATTGTTCTCCCGAAAATTTGGTGAAGAACCTGAAAAGGGCTGAACAAGCAGGGACTACAAATGAATTCTATTTGGAAGAAATTTATTCAACGAAGAACTTCCAATTTGAATGGGGAGATCAAAGACCAAATTTTGATGGGAATAAATATAACCTTCGAGACGTTGTTCTACCTGACGATGAACGTTTTGAGTTATTTTTTGAAATCATCTGTTCGGTTTTCTCTATACCCATGAATTACGGGTATTTCAATGAAGAGGAGAGGAGCTTTGTGTTCAACATATTGACTTTAAGGAAGGAGGAACAGTATTTCCTGATGGTATTTCTTTTGAAGTCAGGAGGAGACTGGTTTTTCGCCAGAGAACAACATTATGACAAACTTTTCGATGTGAAAATCCACGAGGAGCTCTTCCCGCAAATGCTGGAGAAGGGATTTCTGGAGAGCGGTAAGTAAATGTTTTCTAAATGATTTTGTGAATAACTATGATAAGGACACGCAGAAAAAAGTTGGAGAATTACCGAAGAAGTCAACTAATCGTGGAGCAATTACGATTTTCAGAACTTTTTCACTCTATATCAGGCAAAAAATGCGAGATAAATAGTGAATTTTCCCCATTAGCTCGGAAAAATTTACTGAACGTGTGGGTAATTTGTGCCAAAACCGGAAAATTTGCCCTGTATTCTATCAAAAATTATGCCAATGAATGTCCATGATTGCTCAATATTGCGCATAATTTTTCTGTAACGGAGACTGGTTTTTTACCGAACGCGCTCGATAAAATTTTACTTGCATTCGTCCCCATGATCTTCAGATGGGTGCAAGAAAAAAAAATACTCTACCGATGTGGGAACTTTTACTGTATAGGAGGATAATTTTTACACTTATAGATGGATTTTTTTCGAATGAGAGCCTTGCATTCGACCGATTTTTCAATTTTCCAATTTTTATTGCAAATGGTCTAGAATGTTATGAAACGTGAAGAAATTCTGTTTTTAGGTTCATGTCTGTATGTAGGTGACAACTTGGATTTTTGGTGATTAATTTTTAGAAAATTCAACATAAATACGATGAAATTTATAGATAAAAATCTGAAAGTTCTTTTACACACGATAACTGGAGAACAAATGAATTATTATAGTTTTTACAGCATTGAAGGTTGGTTCATTCAGAAGCTTACTACGAATGGCGTTGGTAGAAATAAAGAAAAACTGATAACGCAAAAAGTAAGGTCACATGCCTTCTGTCGAATAGGCTCGAACCCGTGCGTGTTTTGCCAAGTAAATCATAAAATATCCTCCACAAACAGGTATTTTTTCATTGAATTATATTTCACTCCGCGATTACCTTTTGTACAGTAAAATTTGCCACGATTTTCTACGTAATTCTTATCCAACTTTTCTCTCCGTGGAGGGGCCCGGTGGAAATCATCGAGGGACTCTATCTGCAGAGCATTTTATTGGTGAAAATAGAGCGTCTCACAAGTTTCATCCAAATGCGTATGAAATGAATCCATAAAAAATTCTAGGACACTCGCGAGGAAACTTTGTCGAAAATACTATCAGTTTTTTACCGATTTCTTGTGAAAATTACATAACTTATCCGTGAGTTTTTTTCAATAGAAATTATTAATTAATATCATCATGAAATTGCAAGTGAGTTGATGAACTCATCCTTGTAGAATTTTTTGCTTTTATATGAGGAATACCAGTATCTACCTATTCCGAAAAATATCATCTGTTGATCAAAGAATACATGAATAATTGTTTAGCAATGAATAGTAGCATCCAAGAACAAGGATAATTGAATATCATAAATTCCGTTACCTGTATTTAGGAGAGTCGAAGGAAAAGTCGATAGTATAATCCTATCCTCCTATCGTAAAAAGGAGAAAGGAAATCGATCTCGAAATATCTGGAAAATCTCGAATAAGCGTAACGTAAGACTGAAACCGAAGCGTCACTACGTGAGGAGATGAGAAGGCGCGTGTGTAGCAGGCGCGGCCGATTTCGTAGAAATAAATTTAAGAACACGTGATAATTATGTTTTGACGTCGAGGTAATAATAATTTTGTTCGAGTTTTGAGACTGTCGTGGCTAACATTATTATTCATTGTTATGGCTTCCGGATGAATGCCGCGTCTACATTCAGGTTTTGCCAACGTTTCATAAACATCTCAGTCTGTATCATCAGGTCGAGGTTGCTCCGATATTATATCACCTAGCCCTAGTGATGCAGAGTGAAATGTTTGTGCAACGTCAGTAAAAAACGGAATCTAGACGCGGCATCCATCCGGAAGCCATAATAATGAATAATAATTTTGTTTATTCAAAAATATTTGGAATTAAAAATCAAATCGAAGTTATTAAGAGATTTCATATTTTAACACACATATACATTCGCACTCCCGTTATTTAGAAAGAGGATTCTCAGGTTGAAGAATTTTCGTAAAAATGAGAAATAACAAATTCGTTCAGTTGAATAATTGCAAGTCAATCACAAGAATGATTTGGTACTAATGAACTTAGCTATAAAAATGTCGAAAATAAAAATAAATCCATTCGCGATACAATCCACTCAAATTCCTAACCGAAATAAGACTTCCTGTTTGTCAGTAACAATTTCTGTATTCCCTGAAGCACCCCAAAGAGAGAGAGAGGCATTTCGATGGCATTAGCCTAAAATTTGCTGGGTTTGAGGATGACTGTCCATATGGAACAGATTTATACGGACACGCATCCGTATAACTAATTAGATCGCAAGAATTTCCCGCCAATTTTATTTGTTCAACTCTGATTGGTGTGCGCAGATGCGTCTCTGTGTGGACGGCGACCATGCCCCGTATGGACCCGAGAGCTTGTCCCATCGGCCGGCGTCCATATATCATCCGTGATTAATAAAAATTCATTATCATTCGCACTATTGGAGATAGCGAGAGCTCCGTGAAGTGGGCACCCCACTTGGTTGGATTTGAACCAAAATTTCATAATTGATAGATTTTGAGCTACTCGTGATAGTAGTAACGTTTTTCTTGTTTGTAGTTTGAAATTGAGCGTCCAATTCGTTTTTGAAATACAGTTAGGAACTATTCCATAGTTAGAGCTGGAGTGAGATTGGATTCTCGTCTGCAATCGTTTGTAGTTGATTGTAGTTCTGGAAATTTCACGATCGGAATCGCAATAAACGTTCAATCGATTTTTTTTAACAGTTAGGAACTATTTCATAGTTGTATTTGAGATTACGTGGGATTCTTATCTGCAATCGTTTGTAGTTGATTGTAGTTTTGGAATTTTCGCAATCGGAAATCAAATGAGCGTCCAATCGATTTTTGGAGACCAAGTAGGAACTGATTGAAAGCTATTGCCAGAATGAGCTCGGATTCCTGTCTAAAATCGTTTGTAGTTGTTTGTAGTGCTCACAAATTTTCAATGCACCGAGAAAACGGGGTGGCAGACAGTTGATATATGTAGAACGATTTGTTTGTAGTTGTTTCTAACAGTGAAAAAAATGAAGAACCTTATAAACCAACGTTCATACTTGATTGTAGTTTTGGAATTTTCCCAATCCGAACTCAAATGAGCATCTGATCGATTTTAGGAGCCCAAGTAGGAACTTGGTAACAGCTATAGCCAAAATGAGCTCGGATTCCTGTCTAAAATGGTTTGTAGTTGTTTGTAGTACTCCCAGATTTTCAATGCACCGAGAAAAAAGGGTGGTGTAGCATTGAGATACGTGGAAGAATTCGTTTGTAGGTGTTTCTAACAGTGAAAAAAATCAAAAAGAAAAGAAGATCTTTATGAACCAACGTTCATACTCAATTGTAGTTTTGAAATTTTTCCAATCCAAACTCAAACGAGCATCCAATCGATTTTTGGAACCCAAGTAGGAATTTGTTGACAGCTATAGCCAAAATGAGCTCGGATTCCTGTCTAAAATGGTTTGTAGTCGTTTGTAGTACTCACATATTTTCAATGCACCGAGAAAAAAGGGTGGTGTAGAATTCAGATATGTAGAAGAATTCGTTTGTAGGTATTTCTCACAGTGAAAAAAAATCAATAAGAAAAGAAGATCTTTATGAACCAACGTTCATACTTGATTACTAATTAATTGTAGTTTTGGAATTTTTCCAATCCGAACTGAAATGAGCGTTCAATCCGTTTTTGAAATAGAGTTAGGAACTATTTCATAGTTACAGTTGGAATGACATTGGCTTCTCTGCAATCGTTTGTAGTTGATTGTAGTTCTGGGAATTTTACGATCGGAATCGCAATAAACGTTCAATCGGTTTTTTTTGAACAGTTAGGAACTATTTCATAGTTGTATTTGACATGACGTGGGATTCTTAACTGCAATCGTTTGTAGTTGATTGTAGTTTTGGAATTTTCGCAATTGGAAATCAAATGAGCGTCCAATTGATTTTTGAAGACCAAGTAG
>NW_021680510.1:1513658-1535467 GCF_001412515.2 Diachasma alloeum
AAATTTGTGAGCACTACAAAAAACTACAAACGATTTTAGACACGAATCCGAGCTCATTCTGGCTATAGCTTTCAATCAGTTCCTACTTGGTCTCCAAAAATCGATTGGACGCTCATTTGATTTCCGATCGCGGAAATTCCAAAACTACAATCAACTACAAACGATTGCAGATAAGAATCCCACGTCATTTCAAATACAACTATGAAATAGTTCCTAACTGTTAAAAAAAATCGATTGAACGTTTATTACGATTCCGATCGTGAAATTTTCAGAACTACAATCAACTACAAACTATTGCAGACGAGAATCCAATGTCACTCCAGCTCTAACTATGGAATAGTTCCTAACTGTATTTCAAAAACGAATTGGACGCTCAATTTCAAACTACAAACAAGAAAAACGTTACTACTATCACCAGTAGCTCAAAATCTATCAATTATAAAATTTTGGTTCAAATCCAACCAAGTGGGGTGCCCACTTCACGGAGCTGATAGCGAGCTTATAAAACTTTCCCTATGAAATAGATCAAATTATCAATGCAATGCCACTCGATTTTTTCAAGTTACTTTTCATATTTTTCTGCAACTGATAAATACTACCGAACTGCATTCAATATCAGACACATATTCAAACCTCTCGTTTACCGAGATAATTTTTATAAAAAATTCTGGCATCTTTACCGAACATACACTATACATTCCTCTTTCGAATGGTGCAAACGGAATTTCCATTCAATAAATTACTGATTTGTTATTAACAAATTTCCGGCAATCACCAATCTTGGCAACCGTTTGTACTATCGAACTGAGATTGGTCTTAAAAATTCCAGAAAAATCTGTATGAAGGAATACCGTAATTGAACAATTTTTTTAATAAAAACTGAAGACTACCGACGTCGGTGGCCGAAGCGGCTAGGTGCGAGCCTAGTGTGCGAAAGGTTGTGAGTTCGATTCCCCGTGGAACCGAGTTTTTCAACCGGAGGCTCCGGCGAGCGGGAGGTCGCTAATATAGTGACCGCCTGTACCGGCATGGGTTTTCTGTGGTTTCCCATGCTACTCCTATGTTCTATAAGAATGCGAATGCGGTGCAGTGTAGAATCCACAGCCGCATGCATAGGCTTGGATAGGGCCGATTAGAAAATCAGAGGGCAGAAAAGGCCGGAATATAAAAAAAAAGAAACTGAAGACTATCATTAAATTTTAGTTAATAATTTTCTGACCATCAGTATAGAAGTTATTGCGTATTAAACAATGAATTCGAGTGGACAGGACGCCGCCGGCCGATGAAGACACACCACGCGATTGGACGCCGTACTTGAGGGGTTGAATCATTTTGTCATCTTATAATTTGATTTTTTTTTATCTATTCCAGCTTACAATGGCAACGATGAAACATTTTTCAACCTCTTCGATGACACTCTGCTACAGGACCTCTACCGAATGACAAAACGAAGTCCTACAAAGTGTCGACGAAAAATGATCTCAGTCCTCACAGAGATGCTTCGTCAAGAAATGATCGACGATGTCGACGAGGATCCTCGCAGGAAGCCTTTAAATTCCTACCTTTACTCTCGGAAAGGTCCAATCCTCAAAGTCTCCCCCGCCCTAATCTCCCTAGCCCATCGAATCCTAACCCTCTACTACCCCGACCACAATCCCCACGACGACTTCTCCGACGTATTCGTGATACTCACTCGAGCCTTCGACCAACGTAATCCCACAAGATACCCCGCATACTCCATAAGCCACTTCCCTCTCTTCAGGAACCGTCAGTCCTTGATAGATTATGTGGAAGCAAAACTCATAGCAACAACGGTCCTTAAAATGATCGAAGGCAGACCAGACGGTCACATTGAAAGAATCTACGAGTATGGGGATCTAATCCATAGAAAATTACAAAAATTAATTATCGCAAACGCCGACGAAGAGGCTGAACGCAAAAAGAATCACCGAAGATCCGGCGTCCCGAGTTATCCAGCAATTCCTTTCCACATACAACAGTTTTTACCTGCTCACCTGTTATCAAAAATCCTAATCTCAATCATGAAATTTCTAAGAGCACAAAAAACCCAGCGGAGCCTGGCCACAGTTAGACAATACCGGGCATTTCTCCTCGAGAATCACGCCAATATTCCGGTTGATTGTTTCGCTCTGTACAACGAAGCCATCGCAATTGAGAAGGACCGAGCAAAGGCCCCTCAACGCGCAGCAGCATTCATCTTGGACGCTTTATCATATCTTGAGAATCATCGACTTTTCAAAAATTCTCGACTCCACTTTTCAGAAATTCGCAATCTAGTGAACAAGATTCCACTGGAAAAACTTGTTCCCCTCACGAGAAAGTCCTTCGTGAAAATTCTTGCAAAGAATAGAGATTTCCCCATTCCTGCCAGAAACCTAGACCCTATCGATCTAGAGCCGGTTGGTGAAGGGAACAGTCGTTCCTGGAGGTTGAAGGATGAAGATGACGTACATGCGTACGAGAGACTCAAGGAGATTGCATTGCATAATTACATCGCACGTGGATTTCCCAAGGTTCTTCAATGTTGTGAGTCACTTCCGGTGACGATTTTCGCATGTCTTTTTTGGAAGGAATTATTTGGATCACAACATGACGTGCCCGGAGCGTTTGTTTCGAAATTCCAGAAGGGACCACTGGATTTGTTCAACGCTAGCTTCTATGAAAATCGGGAATTAATTTTCGCTAAGAGATTGAAGGAGTTGGAGATGATGAAGGATGATGACATTTGGAATTTGATGGCAAAAGTTTATAGGGATACCTCTTCGGTTGAATCTATTATTAGTCATCATTTCGGAAATCATGATGATTTCAAAGGAATGATCAAGTGTTTGAGGAAAACCGGAGTGTTGGGCATTTGTAAGAAAATGATTAAGAAGGAGTGTATTGAAAGGGGATTTCCGGATATAATTGGGTGGGACGAGAGGAATATGGGGTACAGGATCGTCGTCGTGCGTATACCTCGTGGAAATTTTTCAGCCGCGCAGAATTTGTGGATTGAAGCCTTAATAAATATGAATATGCTTTTGGAGATTCCTGCGTTTAGAATAAAAAAGGGCTAGGAGAGCCTCCGGATTGGAAAGACAAATGATGACCTAAAAGCCTGTGAGCACATTGGTTTCTGTACCATTTCGTCAGAGTGGAAGATGACATTTACTCGAGTTCCATCATCTTCTAGTTGTTGCAAATTCAATTCGCTCATATGCTTTGTCGACACCTTGTAGAATCAATTATAATAATTTTTTTGCCATTCCGGCCGTAAGGCAGCGATTCACGAACACTACGCATCCGTGAATTGCTACCCAAGGCCGTTATGACAAAAAATATTGTTCGTCACACGGCCTAAAAAACCGAGGGGCTAATAACTCCAAGATCGAGCAACACTATGACTGCAGACTGCAGTCGATTTCACTTGACGACATCAGTGATTTCAATGACTCTATTCGACTGAAATCAATGATTTCTACGTAATTGAAATCACTGAAAACTCACTGATCTGAAATTGAAAGAATAATCGAGATCAAATAATTATTTATCAAAACGGTGGATTTTATTATCATAAAACATTTAACGGACGCTTACAAATTATTATTATTTCTAATAAGCGAATGAACAATACTAGAAGTACTTTTTGACTTCTCTCAAAATTTTTTGGTCAATTTTCAAGTGCCCTTCATCATCAAACGTTGAAGGTAAAATTGTTTTTCGATATTGTTTAATATCAACACAGCCGTGAGACGTCATTGGCTGCGACAGTAACGTATCTAAATTTGTCTTTAAAATGTACCAACAACACAAAACACCTATATCTCTTTTGTAACCATCAATACGCGCGTATGAACCAGAAAATTCTCGAACCAAAAATTCTAGAACGAGTGTCGATCATGGTGTATTTTCGGTCGAGGGATTTCCTCGTTATTTCATGGATTTCATTGACTACGAATGATTTCATTATGACTTCAAGAAATGACTCCATGAATGGGAATCACGAGATTTCTATGGTCTCACTTATGTCAACGATTTCAGTGATTTCATGAGTGAGTCCAAATTGATTTCACCAGCAAGTGACACCATGATTTCAGGAGTTACTAGCCCCTCGTAAAAAACTTTTCTAGCTCATATGATTGCAACCTCATTCACCAGAAAATTTTTTTTCGTTCTTATAACGAAATGGACTAATTTGCGATAGGACACTGATAGAAAAGATTGGTTATTGTTAACGAATGGATTTGATTGGGGGCTAGGATCTATTCGGTCACAATTCGGTCTATCAACAAATATTTATTTGGTCATATTCAACTCTATCATTCGCTAATAGTTAACGGAACTTGTTTCGAATAAATTAATCATTCTATCAGTGTAGTGGTTGTGCGAATAATGGCGAGTCCGGCGGTCGTCCAAGCTAAAGTGCTTCTTGCCAAAGGAGTAACCTCAGCCGTATACCCCCACTCTACCTAAATCCCCACTTATGTTCGTGCTGCTCATCACTGAAATCGACTTCACTTCCTTGGCAAAATTTGGTATAAATAGCATTTAATCTGATTAATACTCGGATAAGTGTCTTATTAACCCGATACCCCCGTATAGAACTGCACAGAGAGAAATTTTTTAATAAAAATGCTAGTGTTAGCACGGGAAAAGAGGTGCAAATTGACGACCAGGAAAAAATTCCAGTGCCGGCACTAGAAATTTTATTGGGAAAAACGTGAATATTTTCCCGTATTTTTGTGAAAATTTCACAGAAATCCCCAGAAATTTTACCAGAAATACCAAGAAATTTTACCTTAACAGCACTAGAATTTTTGACAGCCGGTGGATTGTAATTTTTTTCAGTACTCGTACTAGATTTTTTCTAAAAAATTTCTCTCCGTGTGGTGACTACGTATGTATATGGAGACCTACTGTACCCATTTGGTCAGCGTGACAGATGGGCACAATAGGACCTCACATCACGGTCGGCTGTACGACTGAGGTTTTCCATGGTTTCCCTAACAGTCCTAGCCTAAATGGGGCGCAGTCGGGTAAAAGTTGAGACAACCCATGGTAATGCTGATAAGGAGAAAACAATCAAGAGAAGAGTAGGAAAGTCATAACTGGCTGACGATATGCCTATACAAACGTAGCGATAGTAAGAATGAAACATAAATTTTAAGAAAGTTATATTTTGATAAGTTGTATCACATCTGTAAAAGAGGGAAAGGAGTGACTTATTTGCACGGAAAATCTTTGAGTGCTGTTTATTGACATAGTTTTGAATCTTATGTCAATGAAGATGACTCAGACAAATCCATTTTTAGGCCATAAGTACTTTTCTACGCTCTCTTTTCAGATTGCACTTATTGGCTCGTATGATCATCAATAATTAATAGGAAATTCTACTGCATTTTCATAGGACTCGCATTGACGATACTATAAGTTTTTCACCGATTTTTTGCATAGAAAAGTTTAATAAAAGATATTGTAATTAATAAGATATATTAATATATTTTCTATTCAATATTCCCATACAAAGAAGTGCTGAATTTTCCGATTACAATCGACGAAAAACTATCAATAGAAGTCCTATAGGTATTTAATATCATTTTAATTAACCACATGACTAGCACATGGATAGCTTATCGATTATAGTGCAATCGCCATAATATTAATTAGGATATAATGAATATTAATTCGTCGCTGTCTTCCCAAGTGTATTTAAGATGTGAATTGCATCCTGGAAAATGAATAATGATCATTAGAATAAACCTGAACCGACGTCCAGTGGTCGCGGTCGTTAAATCGCATGGTTCGGCTTGACTAAGCGGTCAGGATTCGAATCCCACCTCGGGGAGAATTTTTAACTTCTCTTTGCAGGAGTTAGAGGTTCGACTAGATGGCTGGGCTTCGCATCTCGGCTGGGAAAGGCCTTTAACTTCTGGCAAGGGGTTAAGGGCTCACCTGGGCCGCTTCTACTTGTCAGGGCTTGGTTTACCTCGACCCTGGGCTAGCGGGAGGTTGCTAATTCGCGATCGCAACTTACATGTGGGAGCCATCAAGTGGTCTTTCCACTAACTACTCTTGGCGGACAACCAATGAGATTACTGGATTCTCTCTGATCTCATTGGTTGAGCTCCATCATTGGCTCCCTCTGAGGGATCTTATTGATTGCCGCCCAAGAGTAGTTAGTTTAGAGACCACTTCGTGGCTCCCCCATCTACGTTGCGATCGCGAATAGAGGAACCGACTGGACAGACGCAGGTTTTTCCTGATTTCCTGCGTCTTCTTCATTCCTAAGGGGGTAAATGTAGTGCAGTGCATACAGTCGACCACAGCCGCACGGTTAGGTAGGGCGCAGATGGCTGAATAAACCCATAAGGGGTTTCCAGCCTAAAAATTACTAAAAATGATTAAATAATTCTACATTATTTCCTATGATTAACGAACTGCATCACTTTGAAATTACATATTGCAATAAGATATCATAAGAGGGGAATTAAAAAATAATGACTGCTCCGATGTAACGGAATCCATATTTACTGGGAAGAAAATATCCTTATGACTCAAAATTCGCATGTTATACATAGAAATAGTAGATTAACTTTTATATGTTTTTATATGAATTTTCCTTCGTTTGGAGCATTTGAATCTTGCCATGTGCTATAAGATAAACTACATTTTGTATTTGTATTTTTTATTGTCAAATAAAATACCCGACTAAAGTGCAGAGTGAAATTGTTTGTTTATTTATACAAGGTGCGACTTCATGGTGATTATTGAAAAGAAAATGCTTTCAATGGTTGATTGCACAAGTTTGTCGAATATGTTGAAGGCATCTATGAGCCTCAACCTTTCCTGCAGACAAACGATCGTGTCATGTTTTTTAGGAAAAAACCTACAAAACCTACAAAACTTGACACTCTCGTTTGTTTGCAACGAAGCTATCGGGAAATACCCGATCATTTTGAAGCTCTCGCAAAATTACTACTGATAGTATTACAGCATAACTTCGGAAGGAATATTTGAAATAGGTAAAGTAGTACAAGGACAGTCCGAATAATAGTTTTGCTTTTTTTTAGCTCTCTATGACCAATCCAAAAATCAATACTCAACAAAACTATCTGGCGACGGTGGCCGAAGCGGTTGAATCGTTCGGCCGGGCGGCGGGACCCGTGAAGCGCGGGTTCGAGTCCGGCTGGGGCGATTGCGATTTTTAATCTTTCGGAAACCGTCGAACGGAAGTCTAGACACCGAGAATCATCGGAGAAGTGTTAGGAAAACATTCTCCGATGAAGCTCGGTCGATGGGCGCTCATGAACTGATAGAACGGATTTGTTATTGTTAACGAATGGATTTTGGTTGGAGGTTAGGGTCCATTCGGTCCCACCAAATGTTCATTCGTTAATAGTTAACGAATGTATATTTGAGGAGCCTTGTTTGACGTGGCTTTCGCCATTCAAGTGAACCATTCGTTAACTATTAACGAATATTCATTTGGTCATATTCAACTCTACCATTCGTTAATAGTTAACGAATCTCGTTTGGAATAAATGAATCATTCTATCAGTGTGTCGACCAAGGTTTTCCATGGTTTTCCCTTTGTCACCAGGAGAGTCTGTACGTGGGGTACAGCTCCTGGGGTACAATGCGACACGGTTGGAAAGGAAGTCGGCCCATGAAACCGCAAAAAACATGTAAAAACCCAAATAGGGTATATATGGCAATAATTAAAATAAATAAATACTAAACAAAACTTATTAATTGTTATAATTTTGATTGACCTCTACCCCGTCAGTAGGCGCGCTTGCACCAGCATTCTTGAGGCGCGTGATGAGAGAATCTCTCATCAGCTTCTCATAGGGTGGAGCCAAATATCACCATAAGCAGCGCTGTTCGAGATTCAGCGGCACAAGTACCCGTACTCGTAGCACGTGGAAAATTTCGGCCGAGCCGAAGAAAATATTTTTTTTCTACTCAACTCTGACCGATAGACGACTTTCATCATCAACAGAGTATACTGAAAAAGTTACTTGAGGCATTGAAAAAATTTCAGCAAAATATTTGCACTTTTACGGTATATTTCCTATGAAGTGAAAATTATTGTGAGAGAAAGTCTCATAGCGGGAGAGGCCTCCATGAAATTTCAAAGTCTTCGTTGAAGTAGGAGACGTACTGAGTAGAGCAATTTTTCATATATGAATGATGACTACAATCGATTCTGCCCCGGACATCAACGAAAAAAGACAAGAACAAGGAACAAAGTTTCATTCAGGGATTATCTTAGTAGCTTTTATAGTTTGGTACCACACTAGAAATTCAAACATTTTCAATCATCAAATTGATCAATTAATGTGCGTGAGAAAAATTTGAAAAAAAATCATGAATATTCAGTGTCATTCAAATTACATTTTGCATAAAATAATCATTTTTTGAAACATGCGTTGTTCATAAATCAATAATTGAAATTGTTTAAACTTTCGGAAACCTTATTTGTTGAGGCATGACAATTCCGAACAAATGGTTTTGAACAAACTTTTCAATTGTTTTTTTCAGATTTCTGATCGTTATATAGAGATTAGTGTTTTCAACATTTTACAATCGGACATACTTCTCCAGAACCAGGTATATTTAAAGACTTTATTCGGTGGTAGAAAAATAAAAAAAGGCTTGAAATTTGTGGGAAAAAAAAGAAAAATTATTCAATAAATATTTCGAACACAAAAATGGCCGACCAGACCAATAGATTGAAAATTCGTAATTGAAATATAGTTTTGCGTCCGAATGGAAGCCTCGTATTTGGCGGATTTTCCGATTCGCTAATTTTGATCGGAAATGATGTAGAATGTCATGAAACGTAGAGAAATGATGTTTTTACGTCATGTCTGTATGTATGTGTGTGACAACTTGGATTTTGGGTGAACAATTTTTCGACAATTCAACATAATCACGGTGAAACCGGTAGATAGAAATCTGAAATTTTGGCTCCTGATAGCTATGAATGAACTCTATTTTGGCGCACTGATTCAGCCCAATCGGCCCAGTAGTTCCTGAGATATATCTGTAGTGAAGTGGTAAAAGGAGGTAAGTGCATAAAATCAAATTTTACAGGAGAGCAAAAAAACAGCTATGTCATCGATAGTGGGAAATTTAGTACAAATGACGCCGAATGTTTATTCTACTGTCCTTTAACTTTTTACCCTATTATTATCAAATTGCGGAATTAATCCTTTGCGCAGTTTTAAGTAGTTACCTCCAAATTTTAATTCTGTGTGGAGAGTCAAGGTGACTTAACTCGTTGGGTTATCACAAAAAAAAAAATATGTTGACTTAGCACATGAAATATGTAAATTTCACTAGGGGTAGGGTCAAAAGTTACGAGGGTCCCTAAGAGGAGGGTCAAGTGTTACGAGGGTCACGAGGGTCATTAGGGGGAGGGTCAAACGTCACAAAGGTCGCTAGAGGCAGGGTCAAATAAGAGTCAGGAGTTGAGCCTTATCCTCTTTCCTTCAAGAGGAAATCCATAGTAGCTTTTTCTACGTTTGGGGTACTTGAAAAACTATTTTCCTTCATTTTTCCAGTTTGTCGGTGGCTCCATATGAAGATATTATTTTTACATTCTATAAGAATATTAAAATCGGATTGGTTGAACTTGAATTATTGAAAAAAGAAAAAAAAGAAAAATGAAAGAAAAAACATCTTTAAATTGGGTCACCAAAAAAATCTGGAAAAATAGAGAAAAATAGTTTTTCAAGTTTCCCAAACAGAAAAAGCCACTATGGATTTCCTCATGAAGGAAAGAAGGTAAAGGTCAACTCCAGACCCTAATTTGACCCTCCCCCTAGTGATCCTCGTGACGTTTGACCCTCCCCCTCATGACCCTCATGACGTTTGACTCTCCCCCTAGTGACCCTCGTGACGTTTGACCCTCCCCCTAGTGACCCTCGTGATGTTTGACTCTCCCTCTAATGACCCTCCCTCTAGTGACCCTCGTGACGTTTGACGTTCCCTCTAATCACCCTCGTGACGTTTGACCCTCCCCCTAGTGACCCTCGCGAGATTTATTTTTTAGATGGGCCATTTTGCTTCCTTTGTCATTTGTGTCCCCCTGGCCCGTTTTGTCCCCATCCTGTTTTTCAAAATAACACTTGGAATAAGGAATTGAATCTCTATCAATACATATGGAGATAAGTGAAGTTACCTCCTCTAGGTCCTCCCAATTATGGGAGTTAAGTCAACTTACCTCCAATTGCATTGATCGAAAATTGAAACTCGCACATATCTCTTTTTTTATTTTTTATATAACCACATAAAATATTATTTTTAGACCAAACCCTTCCGTCAGTACTTGCAGATCAATATTACAATGTGATTAGTGCAATAAAACAAATTTCGAAAAAAATGCAGTTACCTCGTTTTACCACTTCACTACAGAAATCTAAGAATTGTGTTTTCTTCCACAATTATTAATTTCTATCTATGAAATTACTTTATCGCCCCGATTATCGCATTGTTGAGTCAATGAAGTAGTTTAATGGATCAAAAATAATAATTGCAGGGGAAAACACAATTCTAAAGATTCCTATAAACGCAGGGGTTCCGTTTCTCCTTAAGGGGGGACCGCAGCAAAATCTAAAATTCTTGGGGATGCTACAACTCGGGGTTATAAATCGTTGCAGATAGTCCTCGGGAACAGGCTAAAATGGTTTGAAAGAGGTCCAGCATCTTATGCTGATTGTTCGCCGTCATTCTCGCCATTTTCAAACTCGTCTCTCAAGGTACGAAATGGTTCGAAAATATTGACTATCAGAAAGGTTCAGGTTCACCCTCTCCTCTCTTTATGTATTAAATCACGGTAGGTATAAAAGTTCTACCGACGACTAGACCTACTAACCCCTTCTGTTCCAAAAATCTTTAACTGTGCCGAGAGACTTTACCTGACAACGTATCAAACAGTCGTGCAGAATTATGTCAATATGGAGTCCACAATCATTAACGCAGTTTTTTACTTTCGGAAAAGAGAAATAATAGAAAAGGATTGAGAAGGAAGTGATACCAAAACTAATGTATTTTATTGCAATCAAATCCATCAATGTTGCTTTAATGAAAGCAATTTACTAGTTTTCCAATTTAGGAACCTATTAAATTTTGCAATATTTTTTTCAGAGCAGCTGGGTTGTCTCGTGGTGCCTGAAAAATGAATTTGCATAAAACAAGTGGTGTATTTGATGTAAAAACTCTAAGTTGATACGGTTACTGATAATTACCCAATGGCCTGCACGGAAGATCCAGTACATACTCAGATTATCGTAATGTTTTTGATATCCTTCAACAATGTCGTCAACTATTAGTCTAGTTCTGTTAGCCTTGGTCCATCCCTCATCCTGCTTGAATACTCTATCCAGCCAAGCAACTACTGATGTGGTTGGAACTGAGAAATCCAGTTGACCACTGTATATGACTACTTTCAGATCGGTCTTTTTCAACAATCGCTCCACTATTAAACACAAAAGGAAACAACAACGATAATTATCTGCCATCTTCTGAAGTCTTCAGAATTAGAATTCCCTTATATTAATCATAATAGCGATTATTTTTTAATAAATAATCGTACATAAATGTAAAAAGTCAAATGTCCCTACGCTCACTCCTGTTATGTCCTATCAATGTTACTAGGGGGACAGTGGCGCCTTTTTGAAATAACGAGCGCCAAACTTCGAAATGTGGATCCGTTAGCCGCTAAACCTCTGATGAGGACTCCATCAATGTTGACTCGTTCATTTTTTGAATAAATGGGTTGAAGGTGTATTCCAGAATAAATCAAAACACTAGTGCTTAGGAGAGCACATTAACACTATTTATTTCAAACTTCTAATTTAAACTTGAAATCTTTGGTAGACAAATACACTTGATAAAACTTTTATGGAAAACTGTAAGAAAAACTAATCGAAGAGAGAAGCTGGAACAGTTGTCGGAACAACAGTCACGATGGGACTGTCTCTAACTTAAACTAAAAATCTAAGAGTTGGGTCCATACACCCCCACTAGACCAAAAGTTGCGCGCGCAATCTTGGCCCGGAGTAAAGGGAAGAGGGGTAACTTAAAAGAGAAATCGGGAAGCGAAAGAGGGAGAAAGGGGAGCGTGTGACGTCAACAGTATTCCCTCTTGAGGGGTCTCAGGCCCTTCAGCTCCGCGATACAATGAACAAAGGAGAACTCAACACTCAACACGTGTGGAACACGTGAATCAGAGAGACTTTCTAAATATCTCAGAACCGAGACTTAACAATTTTACGACCGTAACCNGGAAAGTGGAGCGTGTGACGTCAACAGTATTCCCTCTTGAGGGGTCTCAGGCCTTTCAGCTCCGCGATACAATGAACAAAGAAGAACTCAACACTCAAAACGTGTGGAACACGTGAATCAGAGAGACTTTCTAAATATCTCAGAACCGAGACTTAACAATTTTACGACCGTAACCGTCGAGTTTATTTTCTCTCTATATTTCAGAATTTCAAGAAAAGTATTGTTTTGAGGAATTTTGGAGAGCTGTAAATTTACGAAGTAAACTCAAGTACTTGACATTTATTATTTCCGGCAACGGTTTTTCTCACGCCTGCGAAGTTGTTTTTCGTCCCCTGTTCATTGTCCTTTCATTCTCGACTTTTCTCAGTATTTAAAGATTTTACGTTATTTAATTAATTTTTTATATTAATTTGAATATCGCGGACAAAGATGGCTGATCATTGCTACCAACCATCAAAATCAGCGTCAAGACATCACACTCCCGTGTAGAAATCGCGCCGCTCCGGCCCGGCTCGTCGTGTTAACACTATAGAGCGTGCGACTGCGAGGCATATACGTTAACGGAGTTTCGGCTGAGTCGCCGCTCAAATTTCTACACGGGCTCACACGGAGAGAAAAATTGAATAAATATTACCAGAAAAAAAACGTAAAAATTACGTTTCGAAACGTAATCGGCGAGCGAAGTAAAATCCTATCGTAAAAAGGAGAAAGGAAATCGATCTCGGAAATCTCGAATAAGCGTAAGCGTAAGACTGAAATCGAAGCGCCACTACGTGAGGAAATGAGAGGGCGCGTGCGTAGCGGCTGATCTCCCAACCCAAGTAGCAAACCTTGCGAAAGATATCTGGAAGTATACCAAAAAGGCTGTCTAATGTCTGTCCAAAAAGGTAACTTGTGTCTAGAAGTTACCTAGAAGTTAACTAAAAGTTATCGTATGACTGCAAGATACCTTTTGGACGGACATTAGTCTGCCTTTTTGGTATACTTTCAGATATCTTTCGCCAAGTTTGCTACTTGGGAGTGTGAATCGGAACTGAAATTGTACGAATCGCCACGTAAATTTTACGATTTGTTCCGTAAAAATTAACCACCCGTCTAATGACGGGTTTAATTAACCATTCGGAAGCCCACCATCACAATCATGATTCTGAGTAGGTGAACATCAAAATGGTATATAAAAGGTGTTTTTTTTATAAAAAAAAATTATACATATACGTTTTTGAAGTTGACGAAAATCATAAACAGCGCCTTTGGAATTTTGAGGGAAATGAGGGGAATTGATTCATTGATAGCCTCTACGATTGATCTATTCACTCAAAGATGACATTCTCAAAAATAGATAGATATATTGCGATACTTGTGCCAAATGAATCGAAAGGCATAAAAATCTAAATTCATTTTTCACCAACCTCGCTATTTTCCAATATTGAACACCTGTTATGGAATATTTTAACGGTCAACTACTCAGAATAATAATTTTTGTACGGTATGAAAATAGTTTTTTTTTTTATTCCGGCCCTTTCTGCCCTCTGATTGGCTAATCGGCCCTATCCAACCCTATGCATGCGGCTGTGGATTCTACACTGCACCGCATTCGCACTCCTATAGAACATAGGAGTAGCATGGAAAACCACGGAAAACCCATGCCGGTACAGGCGGTCACTATATTAGCGACCTCCCGCTCGCCGGGGAGCCTCCGGTTGAAAAACTCGGTTCCACGGGGAATCGAACTCACAATCTTTCGCACACTAGGTTCGCACCTAGCCGCTTCGGCCACCGACGTCGGTATGAAAATAGTTTTTAAAAACGAGTAAACCAAAAAAAATTGTTTTCTATGATCTACTTGAGATAATCGAAAAACAAACATAATTTTGTTCTATTGAATCTAAGGAAAATTTTTAAAAAAAGTTTGAATCGGGTGAAAATTGTGGTGTGAAGAGTCCTATCGTAAAAAGGAGATAGGGAATCGATCTCGAAATATCTCGAAAATCTCGAATAAGCGTAAACGTAAGACTGAAACCGAAGCGCCACTACGTGAGGAGGTAAGAAGGCGCGTGCGCAGCACGCACGGCCGGTCTCGTATTTTAAAACGTAAAACACGAAAATAGTATATTTCAGTACATGTGGGGCAATATCGTCTTTAACGTGTGTGGGGTTTACAGCATGAGCCGAAGGCGAGTGATGTAACCACACACGTTAAGGACGAAATTTCCCAACAAGTACTGAACAAAATTTTATGTCACGAAGCCTGAAACCGGCTGAATTAGACACGAGACGCGAAGCGTCGAGTGTGTAATCCAGCCGCTTTCAGGCATGAGTGGCATAAACGATATTTTCGACTGACGTACGGGGTAACATGCATTGGGTACGAAATGTTTTTTCGTTTTTCGGTACCCCATGATATATCAAAAGTCGGTGGATAGTTATTTTCATCAACCGAAGAGTTTCAAATTTCACTCAGATACCCTCTAACTTGCGTCACATCCACAATAATATTGAAATGTATTGACTCTTACCAGAATTGACTGCAGGTCGCATATATGCTCCTAGCAAAGCGTCAAAAACATGATCTGCTTGCGTGCCGAAGTCGGTGGCGATATTGAGCACCGATTTAACATTTTTGTTCATGAACTCAGTGTTTTCCGTAACTACCTTATTGTATGACCAGTCAGGCTTACGTTTCAGAAGGACATTAGTGTAATCGAAGGGCTCGGTATAATCCCACAATTTGGTTAAGACATCACCGCACTTATCCACTGCTTCTATCCATTTTTCCTGCTCTACCGGAGCCTTAACCTTGTCGACTACCTCTTGAACGGCATCTCTCTGCTTAGCGTCTATGAAACCCTGTTAACAAACGACAAGAGCGCATTACGCTCTGTGACAATATTATCTTAAGGTGAAACGAAACCTCTGTGTCTATATGAACGTTTAGAATTGTGTTTTTTACTGCAATTATTATTTTTTATTTATGAAACTACTTCATTGACTCAACAATTCAATGATTGAGTCCATAAAGTAGTTTCATAGATAAATAGTACATTACATGCCCGAGCCTTGGAAAGCAGATCCGAGCCAAAGGCGAGGATGGCAAGCACGTGGGGGAAGGTGATATGTTTTCCATGGCGAGGTGTTTATATTGATTTTCAGGTCCCTCGACACGAAAATTACTATACACACCTCGACACGGAAAACATATCAGCATCCCCCACATGCAAGATTGCCTTCCGAGCCGAAGGCGAGGATATGTTGCGAGGAAGGCTGTTTTCCAAGGCTCGGGCATGTAATGAACTATTTCAGGTCCCGTGGCACGAAAAATTAATAATTGAAGGGTACAATAACAATTACGAATTCGGTTTTCAAATTTCGACTCCTATACAACTAATTTCGTTTTGTTTAATAAAAAAATTTGAACAATTAATATATTCTTGATTTTTTCAGAAATATTTTTCGGGCTATTCTATGAATGCTGCAATTTTTTGGGTAAAAAAAGCGAAATTAGCTGTGTAGGATGTGACTTTTAAAAAATTAATTCATAATTGTAATTGTACATATTTTTTAAAAAATTTTGAAAAAAAACTTTGGTAGCTCAATAATTGGACGGTTTAGACTATTTATAACATTTTAGGCGTCTGCAGGGCAAACGAACAATAAACAAGTAATTTTTTTGCACTAATTATTCATTTTAAGACACATATGATCAATTTTCAATGCATGAGAAATCTCATTCCAATAGGCGGCGCCTTTTAAAACATAGCAGTCTCCGACCCTGGTCAAATGATATTTTTTAACAGTAATGTTACGTTCGGCGAGTGGCGGAACTGCCTTTTTCGTTTACAAGTGAACGAAAAGACGCTTTTCAGGACGAGGTGAACATAGTAATAGTGTCAAAATTATACTTATGTGTTGAACTATATTGTTTTATATGTTATATCTATCATACTAGGATTTCTGTTAACTTTAAGAATCCACCAAAGTGGCTCCCAGATGCTGTAACAAGCATATGGGTTATTCAATAAACGTTTATTCTATTTTATTCACATAAAATTAGTTCTGTGCAACTCATCTCGTTTTGGTCATTTACCACTGAAGTTTCAAGTGAGATTTATGTCATTACCAGATGAAAGGCAAAGGATGGGACGGCTTGTAAAATGTCTAATGATGATATGGCAGGACCACCAAGGCCGACGCCTTTCACATTGTGCTCAAAGTTTTGAAATCCCCGATTCTGAAATCATGATAAATTATTAAAATCATCAAGGGAATGTTAGATATCAAAAAACCACGAAATTTACCAATTCCCAGGCAACATTAACGGCTACTTTTGCTCCGTAGGACTGGCCTACAATATATGTTGGAACTGTTTGATACTTCGGGAATAACTTCAAGAAGAATTTGATGACACTAACAACATCTTCAGTGATTGCACTATCCTCAGTATTGAACCCTTGACTAGAATCAACATGACTGAATCCTGCACCAACTGGTGCGTCGATGAACAGCACATTGTAGTCATTGACCCATGTGGTGTTTCGGGGATTCCCATTCATATCAATTGGACCAATTTCAACGAAATTTCCGATCCCTGAAGCTCCATAACCAGGGCCTCCGTGCAGCCATATTATTAAGGGTCTGCTGTAGACATCGAAATTCACTGGTTTTGATGGGGGGTTAACGAAGTACAACCACCAGAAAGCATGAGCGCCCGGACGAATTTCTATTGATCCCCATTCCTGCTCAGTTCCACCGTAACCAAGTTTCGCCTGCCCTTGGTCCAATGCTGAGAATAATAAATTAAGGATAATCAGGCAAGGAGTAGGATATTCAAAAAATGCAGCCAATTTTATGAAGATTTTTTCACATATTATTAGATCCATTTAGACACCGTTTGCAAAATTTGAGAAACCCCAGAAGCAGGGCAACAACAAAATGATTTTTAAAATTACTGCTTATATACATGAGCTTAAAGCAACCATCAAAAACTCTTGCAACCATCAATAACCCCACATTATCGACCAGTCGGCAATGTGGAAACAATACTGAAATTATCGAGGACCCATTTAACCTTATGTATAAGCAGCAACTTTAAAAATCATTTTTGTTGTTTTCCTACTTCTGGGGTTTCTCAAATTTTGCAGACAGTGTCTAAATCGATTCAATAATGTGTGAAAAATCATCATAAAATTGGCTGCATTTTTTGAATCCCCTACGCCTCGCCCGATTATCCTTAAGGGGAGACCGCGGTGAAATTTGAAAGCCTCAGCTCGGCCTTCAGAGCCATTGGATGACTTTTGATATATGAAGGGATATATAAAAAAGTGAGAAAAATTTCGGACCCGAACCGTTTTGCCCCGTATATCCACCAAAAATGCCATTTTTCACGTTTTAGCTTAAAAATGCTCCTTGAACCACAGTTTTCATCCGATTTCAACTTTTTTATTTTTAATGTTCGCTATACTCCAACGAATAAACCCAAGTATCCGTTGCTTTATATTTATTAGATCATGAGAAAATGTTTTTCTTTAGTTTTCATTTTTTTCCTCTTTTTAGCAAATGCTAAAATTCGTTGTTTTCTGCCCATTTTTTTTGTTATAATATTTCGATTGCGTATGATTACAACATGGAATAACGAAAAACAGCTAATTTTAGCATTTGCTAAAAAGAGGAAAAAAAATAGGAAATAAAAAAATCATTTTCTCATGATCTGATAAATATAAAGCAAAGCGGATACTTGGGTTTGTTCGTTCAAGTATAGCGAACATTAAAAAAAAAAGTTCAAATCGGATGAAAACTGTGGTACAAGGGGCATTTCTAAGCTAAAAACCTGAAAAACGACGTTTTTGGTGGATATACGGGGCAAAACAGTTTGAGTCCGAAATTTTTCTCACTTTTTTATATATCCCTTCATATATCAAAAGTCGTCCAATGGCTCTTAAGGCCGAGCCGAGACTTTCAAATTTCACCGCGGTGTCCCCTGAAGGGGAGACGGAACCCCTTTGTCTACATCAAATCTTAGAATTGTGTTTTCTCCTACAATTATTAATTTCTATCTATGAAATTACTTTATCGACTCGATTATGGCATTTTTGAGTCAATAAAGTAGTTTAGTGAATAAAAAATAATACACTCTAAAAAAAAGTTACTACTCACTAGTACTGAATTCTACTTGGGAGAAGTTTTCTTGTGAAAAGTTGGGAAACTACTTGTCCCAAGTACTTTTCATGTCCTAGGGTGAAGTACAATATTTGCTAAGCAAGTAGGAAAAGTACTAGGAGGAAGTACTTTTATTACTTCCTGTCAGTATTTTTCTTACTTCTCACAAGTACCTTTGATGCTTGGAGCAAGTAATTTTTCTACTTCTCGCGAGTACTTTTATGACTTGATTCCAGTACTTTTGGTTGGTTATTTTGTTGAGGAATTTCATATCATTAATTATCATTCTCATTATCATTATCATTCTCAGATGACAATTAACAAATTTCATCAAGGGGAGGTTACGATGAGTTTCAAAATCGCGAGATATTGCAGTAAGATTTATTACACATTGATNAGATGCGCTACGGAGTTTTTCAAGTTATGCAATTAAGCAATGGCTTTCGTCAGGGTCTCCATACACGTATTCCCATCAGATGGTATCTATCAACCATGTAGAACCATCAAATATGGCGAAATTTTTTGAAAATCTCAAATTACGAGTTGTCAGATCGATCCCAAATTTTCACACAATATTCCAAACACTAAATATTTTGAATGCACGGAGAGAAATATTCATTAAAAATTACGTATCTTTTCCGTAATTCCGGAGTGAAATATGGTTGTGGGAAATTTTACGGAACCGTCGAGGTAATTTTTCCAGAGCGTTCCGTAATTTTTATCTGAATCGCCTGTGAAAAATTACGATGCCATCACTTAAATTTTCGGAGATACTTAACCTTTTGTAGCCTCCTTGCATTCATCCTGTAGAATGTGGTTGCCGTTGTATGCCCATCACAGAGACAGGGAATTGCTACGGATCCATTCGGAAGCAATCAATGGAATTGGTAGAAATAAAGAGGAAAAAGGCTAATAACGCAAAAAGCAACGGTCACATGCCTTCTGTCGGATAGGCTGTAACTCCTGCTTGTTTTGTCTTAATTTCCGGTTTTAAATGATTAATTTTTCATTTAAAAACATTAGAGATATTGCTCGTTAATTAATAAATGATTATCACAAGGGTAGTCGAGCGCTGGACCAATCACAGAATAGTTCGAGCCGACCTAACTCAATCTTCACGTGCACCTTATATCCAATGGATGACGGCAACACTCCTCTCTCCATACCGCCGAGCGCTACCCACCATTACTTATGCAACTTTGTGACGTCACGACCGAAATGAAAGGTTTAAAAATGCCTGATTTTCGATCAATTATTTTAAAACTTCTAGACAATATTTCTTCATAATTCCTTCAGTTTATCTATCTATGGGTTATGTAGAATAAGTGAATAAGGAAATTAGGGAGCATTGACACGTATGAAAAAAACGTATAGATATTTTCTATACGGATTGCATATAGAATTTCTATAGGATTTTCCTATATGATATTCGGATATTTCTAAACGGATATTTTTTATACAAATTATTTCTATACGATTTCTATAGGTTTGATCCCATACGACCCACTGCCACATGTATAGAAACATTTCGTATAGAATTACGACATTTCTCTACGTTTTTCTCTGGAGCGTTCAGACATCTTTCGTATGAAAACAAAAAGTTATGTAAAAAATTATATATATAAGTAATTCGTACAGAAAATATTCGCATAGAAATATCCAAATATCATATACAGAAATCCTATAGAATTTCTGTACGCAATGCGGATAGAAAATTTCTATACAATTTTTTCATACGTGGAGCTCTAGGAGAGGGTGTGCCTGTACCGCTCAGCGGGTAATCCTGCCCACCCGATTTTCTCCGCAACCATCAACTTAAAAATTTCTTTCTGTTCCTGATCATGAAGAATTTAATGATAGGATGTGATTGTCGGAAAATTTTCACTTTATTTACCACTTTAAATATGAAAAAACACGAAATTTTGAGGTTTTTGCAGTGCAAAATTTGTGGACTTTTAATTGAGGTTTTTGATAGTTTCAAACGCTGAATTCTCATATTAAACTGTGGTTATTCGATTCGTGGTACTTTCACGCGTAATTTGATACCAAATCGAACTCAAAACTCCACTCATGTCAATAATTATCAACAATTTTGTTGACGCCGAGCGGAGCCGGTAATACCGCTCACAGGATCGGCCACGTAGTTGCTCGAGAGCACGCGAGTACAGGTTAGGTGGCGGCGCGAGCAATACACGCAAAACCCTATGAGCGGCATTGGAATCGTGCCGAGCGGTATTACCCGACGGCGGGTAGCACCGCTCAATAGGCTCTCTCTTTTATTTTCAATCAATTTTGTGGATTCTAAGGAGAATTAGGCGTCTACACTTCAAGAATAACGAGTTCAATAGTTAAGGAAGTCTCACAAATACGTTTTTTATACTCAAGTTAAAATATAAAATATAAAACTGGCATTTCCCCTTAGGTGGGCGGTACAGGCACACCCTCCCCTAGGCAAGCTCCCTATTGTGTAGTCACTTACCGTGGAGTAAGAAGCAGAATGTCAGAATTGAAGTTCGATCCATGGTTCACTGAAAAACACTAGGAAATATTTTTTCTCACATTTTAACTGCTTTAATACCATCTTAAAACGTCAGTCAATATTTGAACATTTGGGTTGTCGCGAATGTTCAGACACAATTATCCCCTGCCACATTGATATTTCAATCATTTCGTCTGAGATGAAAGAGTCCGATACATTTTACACGTGAAATTCAATTAATCGTCGTTTCCTGTGTTTACTCACGTGATATCATTCGTTACGATTTCCTCTATTCGAAATCAATCAAATATTAATGTGTTCGACTGGAAAATAGATACAGATCTTTTGAAAATTAAGGAATTCCGTTGGCAACTGAATAATTCGTATGCGATATGATTAGTTAAATACTGATAAGGGCACATTTCACAAGTATGCGGGTCGAAAATTATATTTTTTTCTGCTGAATGGAAGAAGTAATTCACAGAACCTCTATTCAGCGTATGGGTCAATGACCTATTTGTCAATTGAATAAACGAAAAAATTGAAACGTTCAACGTATCTTGTATAAAAAGCCGAGCAGTCAAAATGCGCGAAAACTTTACATACAAATTACTTTACAAAACTGATTTTGAAGACATCTATCGTAAGAATATTTCGAAGACTCGGGAATTTTAAAATCGAATTTGGTGCATCAATGATAAATTCCACAGATTTTTCAATTGGGTACCGTGCATAAATGAATTCTCGAAAGTTATTTGATTGAAATTCAGTAGAACTTTCTGTTTCGGGAGCAGAAAAACACAAAAAATAGTTTTCATTCCATTTCGGAAAACAGCTGTTATGTCAAAGTTAGGTAAAGAAATTATAAAAATTGAATTTA
>NW_021680511.1:0-2431 GCF_001412515.2 Diachasma alloeum
AGCGTCCCCTGAATTTTTCGCCTTATTTTTTTATTTATATAGAGAGACAAATAGCTATTTCGCAGAGAACAAATTTTTTATGTATTTCTTACCTCCCTTTCAGAAAGTCTACAAAGGGTGATAGCGATAAAGTGAGTAATTGAGTATTTAAAAAACTATTATCACATTCTCTCTGTGAGAACATGTAAAAGTGCATAGCACTACTACTACAACTACTGTGCGCCAATGCAAAAATAATTTTAAAAATTTGAAAAAATTCCTATGGGTTCATCATTATTTTCGTTACCATATTCAGAATAAAAAGAATGAAAATTCGATTTTTTCAACGTTTGAACCATCCTAATGTGTATGCCGATTTTCGGAAAGTTTTTATAAATCCCCCCGAAACAAGTGGACAATTGCTTTCAATTGTGTCAATTATGGTGCCTCTTTTTGCTAATGAATTAGCAATATGCTTCCAAACAGATATTCCCTTTTCATTGCACTTTGCCATGAACTGATGATATACGTCCCCATAAGATCCTCATTACCCTTATCATCCTTATCACCCCTATGACCAGCATAATACTCTCATAAGACCCTCATATTCAGGCGTCGCTGAAAGATCAGGGGATGCTCCCCATAGCAACCCCCCTAGCAACCCCCCCTAGTAACCCTCCCTAGCAACCCCCCTAGCAACCTATCCTAGCAACCCCCCTCGTATGACCCTCATAAACCCCCATAACACTCCCATAAGACCCTCATATGACCCTCATAAACCCCCATAAGATCCCCATATGGCCCCCATAAATCCCCGTAAGTCCCCCATAAAACAGCATAAGACTCCCATAAGATCCCCATAAGATCGTCATAAATCCCCATAAGACTCCCATAAAACTCCCATAAGACTCCCATAAGACTCCCATAAAACTCCCATAAGGGCCAACCTTGCGCCAACCTTGCGCCAACATTGGGTCAAAATTTTGAGAATCATTCAAAAACTAAAAGCGCAATCGACACCATCTTCGAACTCGCTCTGTATAACATAAAAACGCATATTTCTAGCCCAGATTCGATTGATTCAGATAATTATTTTTGAAGTTATCGTGAAAAAACTGAATCGGTCACATACAAACATACACACGCACATATATACATACGGACGGGGTCTAAAAACATCAGATTCGGACTCCTGACCCCCAAATTAGTCATCTTCACGAAGAAAACTGGAAACTTAAATTCGGAGGAATACAATGCTTCCATTCGGAAGCAAAAGGACTAAAGTTTGAGCTAAAAATCTGAAATTTCGTCGGATAATTGGTATTACTTTGGAGTATTTGTGGGCGCAAGTTCAGTTTAATCGGCCCAGTAGTTTTCGAGATATAGCAATTTCTCAAAAAAAATTTTCTTAATATCTCATAAACTAAGTGGCCGAATTGAAGTTTTTTGACGGGAAAGTATTCCTTACGATAATATCTATCGAATCAAATCAAAATATTGCTATGTAACTAGGGTCAGTTTAGTAATAATCGGCGTTTTTCATTTTTACTAGGAAATCGTTGTGGAAACGATAACTCGCTGAAAATTCAAGATAGGACGTTGAAATTTGGTAGGATTGTAGCTCTTATGATACTACAGAACTATATTTTTCACAAGCTGAAGCAGATAAGTAGTTTAGAAGCTATTCAACTTTTTGCGAAAAGCTGTTATGCTTAAGGCCCGCATGGAGGTTCGAAACCCCTCTCCCCTCCACCCACCCCCCCTCGTCTACGTTCTCTGCCATCTAAGATGGCGTATTTCCCCCACTGTTCTCCGGTACTTTTTGGGGGCAATTTTATAGCCTAAAGGGAATAAAAAAAGAAAAAAGGGCGATGTAGCGCGAATTCTATTTTATTGATTAATTTTTTGAGCCTAATTTTATAAAGAATAAAAAAAAACTCGCGCCGTAAGAAGTAGACAAAGTTTTGGGGGAAGAGTATGCACTGAGGGTAGATAATCTTGTTAGTGTAGATAACCCCGGTCACATTTCACTTCCGACAAAAATTTCACTGAACACAAAATAAATCTAAAAATTTCGCGTATGTAGCGCGATTACAAATTTTTCCCCCGAATTATTAAAACTACACTTATTATAAATAAATAAACACTCGCGAAATAAGAAGTGTACAACGAGCTGGCGATCAGCTGTCATAGCCGAACACTGAGGGAAGATAATCCACGGCGACTCAATGCTCCAGTGAAAATGCGGCAAGTCCCATGCCTACCTAGCGCTCCTTTTTACCGACCGCGACTAAGGCGATGTTTTCACGCCGGCACTGTCATACGGTTCCGTACGATGTAAACACTATTAGAGAAGGGGGTGGGGTGGAGAGGCCGGCGTTTTGCAAATCTCTCCGCACCTCTTTTCACCCACAAATATCTCAAAATTGGCCAATAATGGCCAATTTTTATT